>NW_028274820.1:81272334-81575364 GCF_037043125.1 Eumetopias jubatus
CCGCGCCGCTCCTGCCTTCTTCCCCACTCCCACTTCCCAGCCCTCAAGCCCGAGCCTGTGAGGTAACGTCGGGGACGACGACGCGGGTCTCGGCCACTGACCACACATTTCTTGCCGAGGAAGGTGAAGAGAGACTCATTCTCCTGCGGGGTGAGCAGCAAGGACCCCACATTGGTGACCCTCCGCGGTGGCGGCGGCTGCTGCTGGCCGGAGCTCATGGTTTCGCCGGCGGAGTTGCGAGTCCAGGGCCGTCTCCGGCGAGTAGGCGAGCGCTCTTTCCCCTCTCGGTGACAGGGGTGGGAGGAGGGGAATCAGAGGCGCAGCATCTCGCAGCTCCTCGGGCGCGGGGAGGAGGAGGCCACGGGAAGGAGGAGCCAACGACGGGCCGCGCAGAGAAAGGGAAGCTCCCTGCTCCCGCCCGGTTAGTCTCTGGCCGGATGGTCGTTGTCTTCGTACTCCGGCGACTGCGCTAAACTCCCAACTCCTCCTCCAACCCTCCTTCGGCGGCGGCGGCGGCGGCGGTGGCGGCCGCACAATCCAACATGGCAGCGGGGGCGGACGAGACCACAGGACGCAGGACGCGGGGGAGCGCGCCGGAAACGCGCGGCTGCGGCCCGGGCCCCGGAGGAGCCCCCCCGACCCCACGCCGCGGCCGGCCTCGCCGCGCCGGCCCGAGGCCCCGCCCTCTTCCGGCCGGGCGCGGGCTGCGAGGTGGGACGCGGGTTGGTGATCACGCGTGCGGGCCCCGGCCTCTAGCCTCGTTTCTGCGGTGTTTGGGCCCGGCGGCAGCCGCCTGCAGAGAACGGGAGCCGCCCGCCCCTGTTCTGCGGACGCACACCTTTGCGAAGCGTCAGTGAAGACCCAGGTCTCCCCTCCCCAGAATAGTTCTTATTTCTGGGGCACGGAAGCCGGACGTTCACATTGCAGGTCAAAAACATCTGGGATCTGGAGACAGAAAAGTGGAAAGAAGTGACGCGCTTCCCTGTGCTCCTCGCCGGTTTCGGTCAGAGCCGCAGGTGCCTGGGGTTTCTCAAACTTTGTCCAAACTTCAACAGTGGGAGTGGAGGAACAAACAGGCCTCTCCCAGTGTTGTGAAAGAGAGATCTTGCTGATGGATGTTAACAAAAACCAAACGCACTTAAAAAAAATTTCTACTGTTCGCCTGGAGTGTTGCGTGGGATAAATGTATTTGGAACATTTAAATTCAAGCTCTTTTCTTTGACGTGCCTTGAACACATTTTTCCCCGTCTTGTGGATTGGAAAATAACCCCCCCCCATTTTTTCTTTCTCTCAAACCCCAAAGACCCTGTTTTCTTTTTATCCGGAACGAATGCGCCCATTCGGGGATGTCACACAGGAAAATACGTAGTCTGATTTAATCCTCAGAAGTAAATCTCAAGAATTTTTGTTAAAATTTGTATGCCTCAGAATATTTGAAGTTACTTAGGATAATGCCCTTTGTTCAGTAAATTAAATACTAAAATATTGTTAAACGAAGTTTTGCACTTACCGAAATGTAAAGAATAACCTCTGCAGCAATAAGTATCTGACTTCTCCACTTTAAACATCATTTATTGTATAATCTTCGCCATTATGTTTGCTAATTATTCAATTTCAATAAACAAAGAAGTTGCCATATATTAAACTTGACATCCATGTTACGCCAGATAAAATTTGGTAAAACTATTTGATTTTAACATCTTTGATAGCTTCCAATACAAGTCTCCTATGTTCTAAAGAAATTGATAGGCCATTATCAAAGAACCTTGAAAATACTATAAAAATTCAAAATTAAAGGTGCCCTTATGAAACTAGCTAAGTAGGAATAAATCTAGAAAGGAAAATGAGGTATGTAGTCCTGGGAGTTCTCTTATAAAATACGGATATCTCAAAATTAAACTTGATTAGTAATGTTGGGGGGAAAGGGATTCAAGAAAAGCAAGCTGACTTTTTATAAAATAATTAGGTTTAGAAAGGCAGTAGAAATGTAAACCTGGAGTTGCCTCTGAATTACGAAGCTAACAAACAGACACTAAATCAGTTTGTCTCTTACATCAAAAGTGAGGTTCCTTTAAATGAAAACCACAGTGACAGCAGAAAGCAGTACAAATTCTTGAGAAATAATGGAAATCAGAGTCCTAATAATTGTCAAACCTGTGAACCACAGTGATAACAAATACACACTTTAGATAGGCCTATGTGGAGTTCTTGTTCTGCCATGTATATGTGTATAACCTTATGGACCTTGGACGAGTTGCCTCTCTGAGTCTGTTTCCTCATCTGTAAAACGAAAATAATTTCTATTTAATAAAGGTGTGGTATAGAGATAATTAAACCTACTTCAAAGTTGTAAAATTTACCAAGAAAGCATATGTGAAATAACCCGATACATAGTGGTTACTCAAATATTACTTGTTCACCATTGACCATCTTTGCCTATGGTCTCCTTGTCTTCCCTTTGTCTAAGGTCAGCTTCCCTTCCCTTAGCTAAGGATCAAAAGTTGGGTTGAAATGTGTATTTTTACCTTTGTGCTATCTGTGATATTTCAAAAACTTGCATTTAGAACTCTATGTACTTCTCCAAATATATAGTGGTAAATTTGGGGCATCATTTCTTTTTTAGCAGAATTTCTACTAAGGCTATATGTTATGCCACATGGACTATATATGTCCCACTATGCCAAAATTACAAACCTTTTAAAAACTATTAATCTAGAGACAGAATCATATTTGTTTCTAATATTATCTTTTTAATATTAAATAATATTTTATGATATATTTTCTAATATTATTTGTTAAGAAAAACTGAAAGGGAGCAATTTTTATGCTAGAAGGCCAGCTTTTAAAAGCTTATAGACCACCCAACTATTTTGAAGATGGGAGAGAGAGACGTGGAAGAGGGCTACGGGGAAAAAGCAGGCAGCATGGAAAGCTAGTTGAAGGGACATCAGCTATGAGTTAACTACTGGGTTCCAATCATTTCACGACCTCTTGTTAGCCTAGACTATGTATTGTTTTAATTGCTTTTTTTTCTTTCAGGAAATATTAAATGTCTTATCTATTTCTAGGTGCAATTTTCTGACTATTTGCCCCTGTTCTTTTTTGTTTAGAAATGATGATGGAAAATTATAACCACCATAGACTTTTTTTTTCCTCAAGCCCAAATCATTTTTTTAACTTCGGCTCAAGGTTTGAAATATAGTTATTTTGTCCACAAAATCGCAATCTAAGTTCTTATTTTCTACCCCTTCTTTGTTATTTTTGCTTTTCTTTGGCCTTTTTCCAACTCCCTATTCATAAAATGTGGAAAATATTACTGTGAACGTTACATTGGAAATATGACTTCCTTACTCTTATGAGCATGTGAACAAGCAATATTTGGGGTTTTCCCTTCCTAGGGTGCACACAAGGATTTTATTTTTCCATGCTCATCCTGAGACCAAGCAGTAGCAGCTTGATTTGTTTCAAAGTTTTAGCAAGTCTCTTCTTTTATTCTTGATAGTGTATCCTCTATTTGGCAGAACACAAGACATCTTTCTCTCTGTTTCCTTTGGCAAGTGATTTTCTTATCTCAAATTCTTTTTACCCAGTTTGAGAGATTGGATTTGGTCCAGGAAATAAGAAGGATTCTATTTCCTTTCCACTAAGTATCTTGAAGTTTATAAGCCAGGTTAAGAAGACTGTAAGGATTTTATCTTCATATGGGTATAAAATGCCTATGCTGTATTAAAATGTCTGAATATAAGAATAAGGCAATTCTTAAATTTAATTTCTTCCATTTGACTTTCCTTAACTCAGTTAGAATGTATTCTAACTACTTTTATTTTCTTCTTTCTTCACTATGATTCTTTAAGGTAAAGTCTTTATCTTAACAGAAAACATTAGGGTAGCTTATTTATGGAAATGAGAGCATAATTTCAGATGGATTACCTGCCATTATCATTATACTTTGCAAATTTCTCCTTTGTTAATCCACTTTTCTTCTTCACAGATATAATTGTTTATATACTATTGCAAGTCCTTTGAAACACCCTGTTCTCCTTGCTAATGTTAATAATTCAAACTGTAGTGACACCTACCATTGTAGAGGAATGTGGAGGTAGCTGCACGTGAGATCAATTGCATTCAGCAGCCATTGTAGCCTTAATTACCAGTACTGACTAGCTGCTTCACTTGGCAGAACTGAGTTACAGAGAGAACATCGAACCTGGATACTGCAGGGGTGATGAATGTGACTTCTACCATGCAACCTCCAAGTGCCTTGAGTTTAAAATGTGCAGATTGTAAAATGTCTCTGTGCATGTTTATGTAAATGTTGCCTGTAGCAATGTTTGAGAGAATTTATCCTAGTATTTTCTCTCATTAAATACTGAATGTTTTGTTTTTCATCAACTAAAATCTTAATGAGCTAGCAAACTATTTTCCCTTCCCTCTTCCTTTTATTTTTATTTTTTATTTTTTTAGAGAGGGAGAGAGGGGGAGGGGCAGAGGAAAAGAGAGAATGTTAAGCAGGCTCCACACCCAGCTCACAGTGTGCAACACGAGGTTCAATCTCACAACCCTGAGATCATGACCTGAGTCAAAATCAAGAGTCAGACGCTAGCCAACTGAGCCACCCGGGCGCCCTTTCCTCTTCCTTTTAAATTTATTTTGAGTATAAGCCTATCTGGGGCTTACTTTTTAAGAAATAGATAGCTTATTTACAATTCATTCTAATTTCTTACTGATGTTAGTAGAAAATTGAATTCTTATTCACGCTATGAATTACAGTGATAGTCCCTACCTCTATATGGCATAATCTCCAGATACCTAATACATACCTTTATTGAAGAAATTACTTAAACATCTAAGTGTGTTATAGTTCCCAGGGTGCTGCTTACTGTTTTTTTCCGCTGTTGCTCTTTAATGTTAATGAATATTCAACGGTTCTCAGTTTAATTATTTGAGGTGAAAGGGGGAGAAACATTGGCTCCTCTATTATAATGTGCTTGATGTCAGTCTACCTTGATTGAATTGGTAGGCATCTTGGATACACGTGATGATTTGAAGATGCCATGTATCCCATTACCTCACTAAAAGTATCAGGGTGAAGGATATGGTCTTCTCTATCATCCAATGTGTTGTTGTTATACTGATCACGTTTATTTGATTTTCTATTTCAATAATTTTTGTGTTTTTATTGCTCTTTTCTACTTCGGGCTTAGTAATTCGTAGTTCTTTTCCCATTTCAGAGTTGAAAGCAAGGCTTTTTTTTTTATTGAAATATGAGACATGTAACATTAAATTAGTTTCAGGTATAATGATTTGGGATTTCAGTATATTCCAAAATGCACTTTCTAAAATCAATTTTTAGCTTTATAAAAGTGATACATGCACAAATTAAAAAAAAAACAATACTACAAAGTTTCTAACAACAAAAAACAGAATCTTCATGCTTCCTTCTCTATCCTCATTTACTTTCCCCAGAGATATCTACTTGGTTTCTTCTGGTTTTTACATATGTATTTATAAATAATAGGTTAAGCTGCTATGTACTGATTGATCAATTTAAAGTATTATCTATTAACTTTCTATTATAAATGGTGAGGATTTATCTCTTCAACTACCACTCCCGCTTTTCTCTCTTCCCAGAGTTACAGCACAATTTGTGTTTAAGTCATTATCACACAGAACAATGTGTGTTAAGTCTCTAATAAGTCAAGTATTGCACTATGATTATATTTACATTCTTGTACTACTTTAACTTTGTTGGTTTTTTTTTTTCACCTCAATGATTTCCTCAAATTTTCTTTTGTTTAATTTTTTCATTTCTTCCATATTCTTTAACAGCTATAAAATCCCTCCCCATGCTATTTTCCAGGTAATCACATGTATCAGGAATCTATTAGATGTACTTATGTTGTTGTTTGTTTGTTTTTAGTCAGAGACCTCTCTCCCTGAACCCTCCCCCATCCTATGTTAATCTAGTCCATGGCTATCTTGACTACATGGCTGTTATCTGGGATTTACCTTCAACCCTTTTATGTCTTGGGCCCTCTGTTTCTGGATCCTATGTTATCTACATCGGTTTATTCCCTCATTTTGGTAGTGTATATCCATTAGTGACTTCCTGAGGAAAAAAAAATTGTAGAAAGTAGAATTTTTGACACCTTGCATATCAGATAATGTCTTATTCTAACCTCACCCTTGGCTGATAGTTTAACAGGATATAGATTTCAGACTGAAAATCCGTTTTCTTCAGAATTTGAAGGAGTTATTCCATTGATTTCTAATTTTCAATGTTGCTGTTGAAATATGGTGATGTTATTCTGATTCTGATCCTTTGTGTGACTTTTTATTATCTCTATAAGCTCTTAGGATCTTCTCTTTGCTAGTGGAATTCTGAAATTTGATGATATATCATAGTGGCATTTTTTATATATATACAGTCATTGTACTGGATATTCCAAAGGCCTTTTCTATCTAAAAACTCATGTTCTTTGGTACTAGAAATTTTTCTTAGGTTACTTTCTCATCATTTTCTCCACTCAGTTTTTCTTTTCTCTTTCCAGAATGCCTGTTGGTCAAACGTTAAACCTCCTGATGTATTCTTTACACAACTAGGAACTACACATACGTCACTCTTTGGGATTGCTCCAGTGAACTCTCAGCTGTCATCATCTCTGAACACAGAAGCCATAAATCCACTGCTAATATTGGGAACAAGAAACGAGAATCTTTTCTAGGTTTCTAAAAACTGTATATTACTTTTCTTTCTTTTTTTTTTAAAGCTGTATGTTTCTGCTACCACCTTTGCCAGAATGTATTCCTTTGCCACCCACTTCTTTGTGCTTTGCAATCACAGTTGCCCATGGGTTTGTCTGTTTAGAGAAAAGTCACATACCTGTGCCCTAGCTGCAAGAGAGCCTGAGATTTCAGGTTCAACTTTAGGGATCTACAGATTCACAAGGTCAGAAATTCCCTGAACGTAGGAAGAATATTTATAGGCACTCAGCAGTAAGTTGATTCAGTTGGAGAGAAGGTAGCAGTCGACAGGGCTTTAGGACACTGGATGACTAGAGAGGAGATCTTTTTAAAGACAAAACAATAATATTAAATATTAAATACAACTAGTATTTGCTTTCCAATTATATGAAGGTGTTAGCATTTGTACATGCATATCCCACACATAAAAAATTGTAAAACTGTCTCTAGGACGTAAGCAGTCCTTTTCATTCCTTTTTTTTTTTTGTCTTTAATAAGGATTATCAATGTTGTCCCCCCCCCCCCCGCCACCCTGACCCAGGTCAACTAGGTTTGTCCTTGGAAAGTTAGTAATGGCTGAAAGGATTGGTACTATAAGATTATACACTTTGATGTCATTCTATGAATAGCTGCTTTACCAGTCCATTAAAGAAAATTGTTGTGTGTCATTTTATAATATGCTGTCAAAGCCAGTGACATACAAATTTTCTATTTGGTAAATATAATTAGTTTGTAAATGTCTGTCTCCTCCATTATTAGCCTGAAGGCTCTGTCTTATTCATCTTGATATTTCCTTATTCTTAATACTGAACCTATACAGTATTAAATGTATATTCCTAGATCAAATGATCACCTCTGATTCAAGAAACAATATATGAATGTTTCTCATAAGGTACAAAGATAGTTACACATGCTCTGAAATCAAGACCAGAAAACTTACTGACTTATCCAAACTCTTCCACACAATACTAATCATGTAGTATTCAAAGAATATCTGGAAAGAAAATACAATACACAGAAATCTGCATACAACCTAGGGGGAGCAGGGAGAGGGGTTGTAACTTAGAGCAATAGACATGGATGGCTCTCACTTATAGGTGGCCCAGCAAATGAATTCAAGTCCAGAGCATGAAGTGATTTTTTTTTTTCCTGAGCAGTATCCAGAGGTCTGGTTCAGAAGAAATGTGGAATCTGTTGTTAGGGATTTCTAGGAATAATAGCTTTTAGCATGAATCAATTGCCAGAATAGTAAATTGAGGCCTGACTTGGTCTGGGAAAACAACTCTGAAAGCAAGTCCCATACCCAGGTGTATTAAAAATGGCAGTAAGAACAAGGGCCAGGACAAAAAGTCAGTAGACTGGCCATCCCTAGGGACTAGGTGAGATAGACCAGTTCTCAAAATGTGGTTCCCCCAATCAGAGGCAATAGAATCACCTGGGAACTTGTTAGAAATTCCCATTCTTGAATTAGAAACTGAATCAGAAACGATGGGGACAGAACTCATCAGTCTATATTTTAAAAATCCCTCCTCGTGATTACGATGGACTGACTTTCAAGAGGACATCTAGGGGGTTAAATTTACTACCAACAACTACCTTCCTCCCCCTCCCCCAGCATATAAGATATATAGCATTCTACACACTGTATCTGAATCCCATTCCTTTTTGGGGAGGGAACTAAAAACCACAGGGGTTTATTCTTGTCAGCATAAGGCCTAGATAGCATAGTATCTGTAGGCACAATGTCTTCATTGTTCACATCTGGCAAAACAGCTGCTAGGGCAAATGGATTAGCTATTCTAATCTGAGTTCTGATATTAACTAGCCATGTAATCTTAGTAAAGTCACTCAACTTCTGTATGCTTCCATTTCTGATTTCTGAAATGAAAGGAATGAATTAATGATTGCTAAGGTCCTTTACAGCTTAAAATTATATAATCAATCCCATATTTTTGGATTGAAAAGACATCCAGCATTTTTAAAAGTAAGGGGTAAAAAGGCGGTGCATAAGAGAATATAAGCAATGCTATTTTTTGCATTATTACAAATGCCCTTTGGTAGTATAAAAATGAATATATAAGCCTTATGATAAGCCCACCTCTATTGCGAGAGGGGCTGGTAAGAATTTCAATCCCCTGAGCATAAAAATCCTACTTCTAATAACCACAGCAGAAAGGAATGGGTAATTAGTGACTATGGTATCATGGAAATGTCACTCTAATATGTATCATTTGTATTCAAAACTGGATTATGCAAAACTTGATAATTGCTAAATCAGTCATGCTTCTTGATTTCCCATGGCTGAGAGTTAATATTATTAGTTTTTTTAATAGATGAGAAAAACATTGAACACTCAAGAATTTATCCAGAGTCAATGGTTATATTAGGATAAGTTCCTTATTCCCTGTTTGGAAATTATTCAGCTCAAATCCTTGTGTTAGAGGTGGAAGGGACCTTAGCAATTACATAGTTCAAACTACTCATTCATCTATGTCTAAAAATGGAAAAAGCAAAAAAGTATAAGAGAATATGTGGATATATTTGGTTTGCTACATAGCAATAGCTGTTGATTAAATGTATCTAAAAATTCCATTGAGAGGCATCATAATATAATGAAAATAAGGTAGACATTATAGTCAGACCTCTATTGAAGACCGGGCTGCAGTGGTCAAATTAACTTCACTGTATCTCATTTTTCTCATCTGTAAAATGGAGATAATACCTATCCCATGGGACTGTTGCAGGGAGTAAAATTGAAATTATGTATGTAACAGCATCTGCTACAAACTTGGCCTTTAACTGTTGCTCAGTAAATGGTAGCCATTACTACTTAATAGAATGTAAGTACCTCCCACAAAAAAGATTTTCAAGAATGTTAATCAAACTACTCAGCCATATTTATATGTACTTTATACATATAAACACGTGTAACCTGAAAACCCTACAGCGTGTAGATCAAGTTTTAAAACATTTCCTTGCTGTGTTTTCTCAATTCTTAAGTTACTCATCCAAGAAAAATATTTTGCCATCTCATCAATAAGTACAAATTTACCGTTTGTTTTAAGATTGAATCCTTAAATCTTAATATTAGGTTACTAATGATATCTTATTAAATCGTTACTGTCTTTCTCCTGAATCTATTTGTCCTTCTCTAGAAGTTAAAAAACAAAAAAACCCCAATAATTAGTGTTTGTATTAGACCGGGTTCCCTAGAAGCAGAGCCAGAGACAGGCATTCAGGCACACATGAGTGTTGAAGGGACTGTTCCTCAGGAAGCACTCAATAATGGAATGAAGGAAGCTGCAAGGGGGAGGAGAAATAGCCATGAGAATGACATCTCAGATGAGGTCTGGCCTCAGTTTGGTCCAGAGTATGAGGCTCTGAAGCATAAATTACTGCACAGAAATGTCACCTTGAGGCCCAGAGAATCAGCCTTTTGTGTGTCACATATTACACACTCAGCCATTGGCTTTGGGAGGAGGGAGCAGTTTGGGTGGTGACGCCCACTAGCCAAAGGCAATGTCAAGTCTCTGGAGAAGGAGAGCAACTGTGAGCCCTTGGCAGGCAGCACTTTCAACACTGGGAGCTGCATGCCTGGACTGGTCAAGGGGATGGGGGAGGTACACCAACAGGATAGCTCCTTCCAGGAAGGTTTCTGAATCCATGATTTTTCCTTTGCACTCACAGCATCCCGAATAATAATTTCTAGATTTCTGTAAGCTGAAATCAAGTTCACGCTCTATAGCCAAGTCGTGGGCCCCGGCGCCCAGAGGAGACACTTCTTGCTAATTCCTACAAAAGCACTGAGTAGACTAGTGACAGCCCTTGAAGCATAAGCTGCAAGTGAAGGGCCTCAGTACCCACTGCTCAGCAGGGCCAGGAAGGCAATACTGACAAATGTTTAAGGAAAAAATAATAGCTGGATATAAATTTTCCTTTCATCAAAGCCCAATAATTGTTTTTCTCTGTTTGGTTATCACTTAATCTTGATTTCAATTGTTACCAGTGAAAAACAATCATTTCTTCATCTTTAAAGCATCTGGAGGGGTGCCCAGGTGGCTCAGTCGTTAAGTGTCTGCCTTCGGCCCAGGTCATGATCCCAGGGTCCTAGGATTGAGCCCCGCATCAGCGGGAAGCCTGCTTCTCCCTCTCCCGCTCCCACTGCTTGTGTTCCCTCTCTCGCTGTGTCTCTCTCTGTCAAAACAAAAACAAAAACAAGAAAAACATCTGGAGGCTTGTATTTTGTTTGGGTTTAGACTCTTGCCTTTGGTTCTGACTCTGGAGTACTATGAGACTTCAGAGAAACTTTGGCAAAAAAAAACCCGCAGAGGGCCGCCTGGGTGGCTCAGTCGGTTAAGTGTCTGCCTTGGGCTCAGGTCATGATCTTTAGGTCCTGGGATGGAGCCCCATATTGGGCTCTCTGCTCAGCAGGGAGTCTGCTTCTCCCTCTCCCCCTGCTCCTCCCATCCCCCCGCTTGTGCTCTCTCTCTCTTAAACAAGTAAAATTAAAAACAAAAAACAAAAAAAAAACAATACCCATAGAGATGCTCATTTCAGTCATGGTCCACCTAAGGAATTATAAATGAAGTATTTAAGACAGAATGAATTTAACCCAGAGTAAAGATAATATGTAGAATCTGATTTTCGGTAAGTGATTTAAAAGCTAGTAATGAGCAGAAGCCCTGAGTGATCAAAGTCCAGTCAAGAGAAAAGGAATTTGGAAATATATATATATATCTTGCTATCTCTGAAGGAGACATAGGGACTGGGAATTTAGAAGGCTACATACAACCTTCTACAGTTATTTTAGCAAATAATATCATACCTGACCTTGAGAATTTGCTATCAAACAAATTTCTCACCCTTCCTCTGTTCTGTTCTGTATTGTAAGGGGTGACTCCTAGAAAGGTATAATTCCCAGCTTCCAAATCAGCTGATTTCCAGCTAGGTTCAGCTAACGAGAGGCACTTTCAGGACTGGAGGACTGGAGAGAGAAGTCAGGAAATTTCTCCCGTCGTTTTTGTTTTGTTTTGTTTTTTTTCCCCCGAGAAGGCCCTCTCTGACAGTAAACTTCCACTGAATAGGGCAGCTGAGGATCCAGCTACTGCTAGGTATCTCTGGGCCCTCCTTCTCCCTTTGTCTTTCCAGACTCAAAATTCTAGTGACTTTCTCTTTCTGCTAATCTCTGTTTCCACTGTCCCCTATTTCGTTTTTCAGTATTCCTAGCACCTGTGAAAACAATAATCAGATTCCACATATTACCTTTACTCTTCCATATTTTCCTATAATAAATAACTGTTCTTCTACAAAAGCTAATGTCCACACTGCCAAGTAGTGGTAGCCACGTTTATATTTTGTGACCTTGCCCTTAGAAAGTCAAATCTAACGTCTAAGACCCTCCCGAACATAGAAAATTGGGCCAGGGCTGAACATCTAATCTCAACTGGGCCAATCAAATTTGTTTCCTGACATGTGGGAATCATATGTGCCGGATGTTAGTGCATGCTAATTCCATAAACTGAGGACATATAAATGCAAGGAATGTGTGGTGACCATTTTCTACCGTGTGCATGAAAGAAGAGAAAGCAATTTGCAGAGAGAAATCAGAATGAAGCAGAATTAAGCAAAGATGGAAGCTCATGTGACACCCCTCCCCCCCCCCCCCCGGGAGGGAGATCCAGGGACGAGTAGCCTGCATCCCTGCTAGCAGTCCAGTTCCTACTTGAGACCCGGTATGATTTCCTGCTCTTGGATACTGAGAAATACTCCATTATCCTATATAAATTCCTCTTTTTTGCCTTATTCCAGGGAGGGGGGAGGTTCTATTACCTACGACTAAAAGATCCTTGCCTAAGCTAACATTTTAACTAATTTAAACAAGTAGTTTAAAAATTAAGATACGTATTTCCTTTCTATTTCCTTTTCTTCTCCTTTAAGATAGTTAGGAAGATACACACAGTGGAACACTGGTACTTTTTTTTCATCTGGATACTCTTCATACTGAAGCTATTGTATGTTTATGTTATATTCAGTTAGACTGGGACTTTGAACCAATGAAAGAGGAAAGCTCTAATAAGCATCAAAACTGACTTGGTGTGTTGATTCATTTCCTACCTAATGATGATATCTACATGCATGCACATTATAATGTTCTGACACACATAAGATCACTCTGTCACAATTTCCTGTTTCAATGAAGGTTCACACGACACATCCCCATCTTCCCCAGGCTCTCCAAGCACCATTGGATTTACTGGGCCATAAGAGACAATTGGCAGACCACTTTACCTCAGGCTGAACTTACTGGAGAGCCTTCTTTTGCTCTTGGCTCCACTCCAAAAGAGCAGTTTGCAAACACTGGCTAAATAAATTGAAATAAGGCACTCAATTATATCTACTGACATAACCATCCAAAGAGGTCCACACCAAGCCTCCTTTTTTACTGGAAAGACATGTTAGGAATGGCAACATGCCCTTCATTTTGAAGAAGATATTTTTACATGTCCTCCTGAAACGTCCCTATGGTATCAGACTTCTGTATTTGGTGGTATTCATTTCCCCATCACGTTCATTTATCTGACCAAGGCACCTAGGATACTTGCAACCTCCTGATCTACAGGTCAGTTTCAGTGTGATGTTGTTTTATGCAGTGAGCTAACCCGATATCAAGTGGAATGGGAACATGGTCCAGGAGGTCTGATCTAGGCTTGAGAAATGAGCTGATCTGTGAGCCTCACAATATCCTTCCAATAAATTCCTCTTTGCTTTAGTTATTCAGGGTCAGTTTCTATTGCTGGAACTGGAAACCCTAGGTGATTCTAACATTTCTACCATAAAGGTGGTTCTAACATTTCTACCATAAAGGTCAAATATAACCATAACATCATCATTGAGTTATTTGGAATTGGTTATCTGGCTGTGAGGGGCAAAAGGCAGTGAAACTGTCATTCACATTCTAAGTTGGGAAATTAGCAATGAAATAGCATTACATTATTGCCTATGTTTATTACAATCGAGAATTTATTGGGATTCCAGGAAGCTCTAGGGCAGGGGTCAGCAAATTATAGCTCAATCTGGCCTGCTGCCTGTTTTTATAAATAAAGCTTTTTTTAAGATTTTATTTATTTATTTGACAGAGAGAGAGTGAGAGAGTACAAGTAGGGGGGAGCAACAGAGGGAGAGGGAGAAGCAGGCTTCCCGCTGAGCAGGGAGCCCGACACCGGGCTCAATCCCAGGACCCCGGGATCATGACCTGAGCTGAAGGCAGACGCTTAATCATCTGAGCCACCCAGGCGCCCCTATAAATAAAGCTTTATTGGAACATAGCCATGCTCATTCTTTAAGTATTGTCTATGACTGCTTTCATGCTACAATAGCAGAACTGAGTAGTTGCAACAGAAACATGTATAACTCACAAAGCCTCAAATACTTACTATCTGGCCATGCACAGAAAAAGTTTGTTAACCCTTAATAGGTAACTAAGTATTTTTTTTTTGCCATCAAATAAAAAAGGTATGAAGAGTTCATAACTGTGAGACAGCATTGAATAAATTAACCAGTGAGAATGACAAGCTCTTGTCTATAAATTCCTGCCTCAGAGCACAGCCTGATACTCAGGGACATTCTATGATAATTCTGAAAAAATATCTCTCTTGAACTGATAGGACTATAGGACTGAGATAGCCAGAAGTAAAGTTCATAATTTTATCCACAGTTGCTGAACTAATGACTTGTGGATTAGAGTATCTTACATACTTTGCAATGAGATAGGAATAACCATTAAAATTACTCATAACAAAGAAACTGGCTATTTTATTGTAAATTTCTTATAAGAATCATTGACCTTAAGATGTTATACCTGTTTTGGTCTTTTTTTATAATATAGACAGCTCGAATTCTATCCTTCAAATGACAACAAAGGTAACTCAACACGCACTGTGTCTGGCATCTCTATGCTCACGGAAGCATAACATTTTGCCCTTCCTAAAGCCTTCCACCTGCTGTACTCTATACTTCCCTGTATTCTTTCATTGGCTTTCTCCAATCAATATATAAATATGCTCAAATATTTCTCTCTCTCTCTTTTAAAGATTTTATTTATTTATTTGAGAGAGAGAATGAGATAGAGAGAGAGAGCACGAGAGGGGGGAGGGTCCGAGGGAGAAGCAGACTCACTGCCGAGCAGGGAGCCCGATGCGGGACTTGATCCCGGGACTCCAGGATCATGACCTGAGCCGAAGGCAGTCGCTTAACCGACTGAACCACCCAGGCGCCCCGCTCAAATATTTCTCAAGTTAAAATTAAAACTACTCTGATTGTTTAGTTACTATCCTGTACCTCTCCTCTTTACAGTCAAGCTTCTAAAAAGAGTCATGTTCATTCACTGTCCCCATTTCTTCCTTTCTCTTTCACTCATCAAGCAATGTGAGCTTGTTTCCACCCCTAACATTCCAGGGACTAAGTTCACCAATGACTTAGTAACTCCTAAATCCCCCCCCCCAAATTCATTAGTTACGTGACATATTGGTAGAATTTGACATCTTCTCTTCTTTGCAGGCTCTCTACCACCAGTCAATACATTATCTATCTCTCCCACTAGTATTATCACTCACTCTATTTTCTCTATGGGCTCTGCATCCTAAAAAATATTGATCCACCCAGAGTTCTATCATTTTGCTTCTTTTCTTTGGCCTTGAATATAGTAGGAGTCCTAACAAGATCTGGTGAATAGATTAATTCTAATTTGTTAATCCTGTTTGTCAGAATAACATAAGCAACCATTTATTGAGGACTTATTACATGCCAGATACCGTACTGAGTGCTTTAGATACATTCTCATTTAATTTAATTCTTTCTTGGCTTATGGGAAATATTTTTAACATCTCTTTTCAGATTTAGACAACTTGTACAAGTCAGTGAGAGAAAAAAATCTGATTCAAAGCTGGTTATTTTGACAGACAGCCTACACCCTTAACAGTGACATTATTAATGTCCGTGGCTTTTTACTGTCATCTTTGTGATTCCCATGTATCTCTCCAGACTTCTCTCCTGAGCCCCAGATCTGTAGCTTCAACTGATAAGCTCCTCCAAGTCATCAATGGCAAATCTGAACTCATAATCTTTGTTCCCAATCTTTCCTCTTCAGAGCGAATAGCACTGCCATATACTCTTTCCCAATCAGAAACTTCAAAACCATCGGGTTCTCCTATCCCTCACGCTGTCCCTGTCCTCTAAACTCCAGTCACCATATCGTGTCAATTTTACCTCCTTTAAGCTCTCTATCCGGCACCTCTTTCATCTCCCCTGCCTGTGCCCCAAATCAGGCCATCCTTGACTGCCTTAATAGTCTCCCTGTTTTTACTCTTGCTGCCCTGCCCCCAATTCACCCTGCACATTATTGCCAGCAAGCACATGAGAAGCTCACCATGTTACCCTCTCTCCTAGAAATTCGTCAGAGGTTTTTCATTGCTTACAGGGTAAGATTTAAGTTTCTTACTTGGATGTATAAGGCCCTTCAGTATCTCTCCCTTCCCACCGATTCAGCCTCGCGCTCTGGTAACTTGCTCTCCCTCACCCCTCATACTTCATGCCCCATCAGTACTTAGGGTTGCCCAAATAGGCCACATTTCTTACCCCTTATTACCTCTGCTTGGAATGTCCTCTCTCCTGTTTCCTTGTCTGTCTGTGTGGCAAGCTTTCCTTCAACAACCAGGTTAAGTATTTACCACTTTTGTGAAGCCTTTACTGAATTTCCCAGGGGAGGTGCCCCTTTCTCCTCTATGCCCACATTGCAACTTGTGTGCAATTCCACTGCAGCTTAGGATGAATTAAACGTGTCTGTCCTTACTTGTTTCCTCATGTGATTCTAAAGAGATGGAGCCTGTATTTTTACATGCATATGTAGATTTTTCTTAACATGATCCCCTACTGCCTGGCACAGATTCTCAATAAATATTTGTTGATTAACAATTAAAGAAACATAAAAGGGAAGGGAGGAAAGAAGGGAAGGAAGAGAGAAGCAAAAGGAGGACTTTCAGAGTTCCAAGAAAAGACTACAGATTCCTTGTAGTTCTCTATCTCCTTTTCTTTTAAATAATCTTGGCCCTCCTGGTGTTAAATATCTGAGTCATTACTAACACTTCTGTTCTCACCCATTTGGATACAAATACCGATGCCACCCTCTGCAGCCAGGTAGGTTCCTTCAAAATTTTCCTATCTTTATTGGAAGATCTTTTGCGAGATACCAGCTTCTCCAATTTACTTCCTTTCCACTGACACTCCTGATGCATAACAATTTCATAAACAAAGAAAGCCAAACTTTCTTTTTGAAAGTGGCAATGATTCTTAATGACAAAAACACATTCAATAATAGTACTGGATTGACCAGGAATCATATATTATATCTAAATAATTTGTCTGAATATATTTCTACTGCAAAAAATGCAACATCAAAGACTTAGAAGCTAATCGTTTTGAACATCTTATTCATCATTCAAGATATATATTAATCAAAAAACTTGTCAATTCTCAAGGAAATTTTTGCATCTTATTTCTTTTGAATTAACAAAGCTACAAGTGATAAATAAAGAAAACGAGTTGTCATTCTGAAGGTGAATAAAGGTGGTAACCAAGTGGTGATGTTGCCTATATAGAACAATGTTCTTGCTTTCTGACAATTATCATATGGTTTCACTCATATGTGGAACATAAGCAATAGCACAGAGGACCATAGGGGAAGGGAGGGAAAACTGAAGGGGGAGAAATCAGAGAGGGAGATGAACCATGAGAGACTATGGACCCTGGGAAACAAACTAGGGTTCCAGAGGGGAGAGGGGTGGGGGATGGGGTAACAGGGTGATGGGTATTAAGGAGGGCACATGTGATGAGCACTGGGTATTATATGCAAGCAATGAATCATTGAACACTATATCAGAAACTAATGATGTACTGGCTAACTGAACATAAAAAAATAAAAAAAAAATAAAAAGCAGGATTCACAGTAAAAAAAAAAAATGTTCTTGCTTTCTAAGCACGTTGGGGCAGGGGTAGGGAAGAGAGACCAGGTCGGTATAGGTAAAGAGAGAAATTGACAGTATACAATTGTCAGGGAAGCAATATGTTGGGCATTTTTGCAAGTCAACAGTTTAAAACATAATCATTAGTTGGAGAAATCACTGCTCTTAACATACAACAGTACTGGATATCTGTTTATTCTATGGGAAACATGGTAAAAAAGGGACTTACAGTCTCTTTCTCTAATATTTTGCCCTTAATTCCCTTCTTAGTTTTCATAAATTTCTCAAAAGCAGTATCTGCTAATGAAATAGTTTGTCTTTTCAAAATTAATCCATTAGATGACAAATATTTATGTATGTAGCAGAAAACATAACTTTTCAGTATTGAAATGATCAAAAACTAAGACTTAAAGGAACAACTGCTTTTGCAGTCCCTCTTTCTGTAGTCAGCATTTCTTCAGCTAATGCACTACCAAAATAGTGCAGGCCTTTATCTTAGTCTTCATATTTATTTAAACCAAGGCTACTAGTGAAGCAAACAATACGCTCTTCCTGCTTCCTTAGTGTAACAAAACATTGTCCCAAGGAGGTTTATTCTCTGGATATTCTCTCACTCTCTCCTGTTAGGTCAGGTTTCATTTTTTTATCATTCTATTCTTCCTTTAGCTATTTTAATTTCCTTCCGAAGATATGCTTTCCAAGGCCAACTCCTGATATTTCTCTCATTTGCCCATTGCTGTTGTTCCATGACATTACTTACTCTTTTCAACAAATAGGTTCTTAAGTTTCCCACTCTCCAGCTTCTGTTCCTAGAGTTCCTGATTCACAGCGTCTACTAAATTTGGGTTACTAATAACTTATTTTCTGTTCTGAAGGATATTATGTTGATATCTTTCTTATTATGAAAATGTTCTAATTGTAGTTACTACAGAACTCTTTGTATCACAAAAAGACTTTTCTTTTTGTCATCAATAATAGTTGCCTTCTGTTCTCTTGATTTTCAAAGCATATGAGTCTGTCCTTAATACTCCAAAACCACCTCAGGCAGCATAAACCATAATTTTTTGCTATTCAGCTACTCTCAAACCCAGTAAGAAATGTGAGATTGAGAAAAGTTTTCAATGAAATGCTCCCCATTGAAACCCCTAGGTAGCCTAACTTTTAGTTTTGTACTCAGTTAGATCCCTGGAAGGCTACATAGTTGTACCACATTAACTTAAACCTCTTGCGGGATCAGAATGCACTAAGTTATAGTTTAAAAACTCTTGACTTCAATAGAAGATTTTATAAGAAAAAAATTCACTTTTATATTGAGTATAAAATTATTGTTTGTGATATTTTCCTTAAGTAATATGAGTTAGTAGGCTCTCTATAAAAGTATTTACTAAGAAATTTCTTTTGGAATTTAGTTGCAGGCTCTCCAGAAGTGGTGACATAATTGCTCTTTTCTGATAAGAGCTGTAAAATAATGTATTTCTACCCCATCCCCCAAAGTCCCCACCTGCCCCATCTCAGCCTAGTAGGACACTCAGAGGAAAATTTGAAACTCAATCACATGAACTATCAGTGTCTTCAAAATTTCTGACATTTGCATGATACCTTCTGATGTTTGCCATCTCCTCACCCTCCCACAAGAATTTATATTCCCACTTTAATCAGATCTCTTTGTTTCTGCTTTAACAAATGTATTTTAAAAGAACACTTGGGTTTGATTTGCTAGCTCTATTTTTAATTCACATTAAAATAAATATTAAGCTATTAAAATAAAAAGCTTATTATACACATCATGCTTAAAATCATCTCACATACAATCCATGGAATAATTATCATCCATTGGAAAACATTGAACTGTGTTAACTTTTAGGATTGACTTATTCTGGTTCTGATTTTCTACTTAATAACTTTATTGTATATATCTTTTGTTGCCTTAAGATAATTGCTAAAAGGGGACTCAACTACAGGTGGTAGATTTCTAAGTACAACAAGCTCATGCAAAACAAAAGAAAAAGAAAAAAAAAAGATTGGGTTTATTGGTTCTCATAATTGAAAAGACCAAGATAGACTTCTTAAGGCTTAGCTGGATGGTGTTTTTCTAACCTAAACCAGTTGGATAGTTTACTTTCATTCTTTCATTTGCTTTAATACTTGTGGAATAAACAATTATTGAAAAATTTAATATATTGATTTATTTGAGAATCTCTCCCTTGGATTGGAGAGCCACGTGCCTGTCGTGTGGGGTAGTGGGCAGTAAATCAGTTGCGATTCAGGGGACCTACACTCCATTTTCTACTTATTTATTGTCAGATTACCCTTGTCTAAGGTAATTGCTCAATTGCTCAGTATCAGCTTCATAATCTTTACAATGGAGGCGATGATAACTTAAAAGGATGTGGGGATCAAGAGAGATCATGTATGCCAAAGTAGCTCGTTAAAACAATAATTTGTTATATTGCCTCAATTCCCCTCCCTCCCATAAACACATTTTAACTTCTCAAAGTTCCTTGAACTCAGAGTTAGATTAAGGCGTGGGCAAGGACAGATTCAGCCCGGTGCCAACGTATAAAAGTGCTGCACAGCCCTGGATTACATTGGAAATATGTTGCCAGATAATGCAGGCTTTGACCCGTCATCCTTGGCAAAATGTAAATTCTTGGTTTCATTTCTGCCCAAAGAGGCGAACCCTTGAGTGGAAATAAAAATATAAAACAAAACTTCCCTTGCTAGAATTAGTTATCCATGCTGAACTTCCTTGCAAACAAGCAGTTACGAACAGCCACAATTCCAAGGTCCCCACAATGCAGGTCACAATGCTGCTTAATGGGGACATAATCAACTTTTTATTTAAAATTTTCATCTATGGATATATATCCAACTAAGTGGTCACATTCTTTCAGAACATTTTTTTTTTTTTAAGATTTTATTTATTTATTTGAGAGAGAGAGAGAATGAGATAGAGAGCATGAGAGGCAAGAGGTTCACAGGGAGAAGCAGACTCCCTGCTCAGCAGGGAGCCCGATGTGGGACTCGATCCCGGGACTCCAGGATCATGACCTGAGCCGAAGGCAGTCGATTAACCAACTGAGCCACCCAGGCGCCCCTCTTTCAGAACATTGACTATGCTCTGACCAGTAGATGTCAGTCAGTAAAGGAATTTGTTTCTATGTCAAATTTTTTTAAGATTTTATTTATTCATTTGAGAAAGAGAGAGAGAGAATGAGCAGAGAGGAGCAGGCAGAGGCAGAGGGAGAAGCAGGTTCCCCACTGAGCAGGGAGCCCAACTCAGGGCTCGATCCCAGGACCCTGAGATCATGACCTAAGCCAAAGGCAGACGCTTAACCATCCGAGCCACCCAGGTACCCCTCAAATTTTTATTAATATAATTTTCCATACCCTATAAATAAATGCTCAAGTAGTTTTTATATATTAGTTAAAAGGGGTGCCAAATCATCTGCCTGCCAATAATACTCAGATTTTCTTGCACTCGCTATGCTTTTCCACGTATTTCCATCTACATACATGCTGTCTTTACTCCACTTTGGTCACTAATCTTTTGAGTCAATTAAAAAATCAATCCTTATATGATACCTTCCTTTCCCCCTTAGTTCCCTAAGAGAGAATTTTGATATTTTCTTGATTCTAAGATAGCAGCTTTTTTTGATATATCAAAGCAAAACAAAGAGAATATTAAAGATAGGCATCAGTTTATGACATGTTCCAATAGAAAAATGCTAAAGCGATCAAACAAAATTTAAAATCTAGAAAATATTGTAGTTGGGGTGCCTGGGTGGCTCAGTTGGTTGGGCATCTGCCTTCAGCTCAGGTCATGATCCCAGGGTCATGGATTTATTATTGGATTATTATTATTGGATTATTATTATCCCAGGACTGAATCCCACATCAGGATCCCTGCTCAGCTGGAAGCCTGCTTCTCCCTCTCCCTCTGCAGCTCCCCCTGCTTGTGCTCTCTCCCTCTCTGTCAAATAAATAAATAAAATTTAAAAAAGAAAATACTGTAGCTGCTTACTCCTATGAGCACATAGTACACTCTCTGTTTTAGAACTTATCACACCGTATATATTATAAGGTATATAAATTTGCCACATGAGACTTGGATAAAACAAATGTTGTATTACCTTATTTAAAAAAGTCAAAATAAGGGGTGCCTGGGTGGCTCACTCAATTAGGTATCCTACTCTGGATCTCAGTTTAGGGCTTAATCTCAGGGTTGTGAGATTAAGATCAGCCTCATGTTAAAAAAAATCGAAATAAATCTCACTCTGAACTCGTCAACACCTTTAATATTAATTACAAGAGAGCCCTTCTTTGAGGTTGTTCATGATTCTACATCATCATGGAGAAAAGAATTCTTGACTTGAATTCATTCTAGCTGCCCAGTTGTCATGTCCATTGCTCAAGCACGTGACCTATTGGAAGGTAGTTACTTTTGTAGTACCCTTCATCCACGCTCAACTCAGACCCAAGGCTTGCAAGGCTACAGCTGTATAGACTCAACCCCCAGACAGCACCTACATGCACTCCTTACCACAGGTCATGCCACCTACTGGGATTCTGATTGGGAATAGGACCCTCGTCCCTACCCACCTCAGGAAACGATAATTCAATTCCTCTATCCACTCTTCTTCTGAGATAATCCAGTATAATCTTCCTCAATGGGCCTGAATGCCAAACAGTTTAATTTTCTGAATAGTTCTGTTTGTGTTTATTGGATGGGGGAGGGGCAGCTGTCATATAAAGAAAGACTAGACCTTACCTTTTCAGGTACAAGTTAGGAAAGGAGACCATTTATTTTACTATGGTGAATTGACAGCAGGGAAGACTAAAAATGATATTAAACAACAATCAAAATTTAAGTCGGTTTGGTGTATATGTTCATCCCCCGCCATAAACAGTTGTTTCTGAGGGTGTCTATGTTTTCTTCATGGATGGGTCTTTAGCATTCCACATAGGGCTATATGTTATCAGTCAATATTGGGTCAATGAACTGAGTATAGAGTGGATTATTATTCTTATCTTCTAGAGTAATTCCGGTTTTAGGAATTTTAGATGCATTAAAATGTAAAATGTAAAACTAGTTGAATAGAACTCAAGAACAAATCTCTGTCCTCCAGTCATACCATTTTGATGAATTTTCTCCCAGAGGTACAAGGAATATTAGATGTCAAACACACTGAATTAGAATTTTAAAATTATTTGATCTAAAATAGATTTTAGCTCTAAAGATTTTCCCCCAAGAAGTCACTGTATCTCTGTGCCACTGTGTCTATTTACATTATGTGAAGTTCGTAAAGTAGTCTAAATTTGGATGGAAAGTACACGCTGTTCATTGAGGGCACAGAAATATCTTTGAAAGTGAAATATTTGATGGATACACAGACATTTGTGCTTTGCTTTTGTTATAATTTTAGCAGTGAGTTTATATCACTGATAAATATCAGGAATATGTCATGGGAGAACAAGGAAGTACCTTGGTTACTGTATAGTCACCAAAGTACATTTCAAAGCCTGTGTGATTTTACTAATGAAAACCATGATTTATCAGTAACTGTTACCTTCAAGAAGATTGTCATTTCTAGAGGTGGGAACAGTAGAAACATACACATAACTATAATTCAGGACATAAAATGAATACTAAAAGAGGAACAGAGTTCAGAGGAGGTAGTAACCACTTTCGGCTAGAGGAATTTTGCATTTCAGCACACTGAATGGGGCTTAAAAGAATATGTTACATCCCATTTGGACAAAGGATGACAGGGAAAGCAGATATTTCTAATGCAGGGAATTCCTTGAACAAAGACACACACTCAGTCCCCAAAGGCAGATCAGCAACCCCAGACAATAGCAAACATTCTTGTTTTATCCTACTTTCTACTTGGGTATCATAAGTGCGCATATTTCATAAGAATAAGGGAAGATATTATTATGAAACATACTCTGTATTTCCTCTATATTCAAAAACTGACCAACAAAAAATATGTCGAGAATAAAATAGTATTTTATGAAGTTGCTTTGATTGCTTTCCACATTTTTCTTGTTAAAGTAAGGTCTTCATTCAGAGCAGCTATTGCATTAGTCAGCGTTCTTCAGAGAAACAGAACCAATAGGATGTATATGTGTGTGAATGCGTATCTGTGCGCACACATATGTACACACACACACACACACACACACACACACACACACACACCCCATATTGGTTGCACAGAGAGAGATGTATTTCAAAGAAATGGCTCATACAAATGTAGGGGCTGGCAATATGATATTTGAAGGGTTGGCGGGTAGCTTGCTAATTCTTGCAGGAGTTGATGTTGCTGTCTCGAGTCTGAAGTCAGTCAGGAGTCAGAATTCCCTTCTTTGGTGGGGTAGGGACTTCAGTTTTTTTCTTAAGGTCTTCAAATGATTGGAAGGCCTACACATGTTATGAAGGGTAATCTGCTTTACTCAAAGTCTACAGATTTAAACGATAATCATATCTAAAAACTACCTTCAGGGGCGCCTGGGTGGCTCAGTCAGTTAAGTGTCTGCCTTCAGCTCAGGTCATGATCTCAGGGTCCTGGGATTGAGCCCCTTGTCAGGCTCCCTGCTCAGTAGGGAGTCTGCTTCTGTCTCTCCCTCTGTGTGCTCTCTCTTTTTCTCTCTCAAATAAATAGAATCTTAAAAAATTTAATTAAATATTAAACTACCTTCACAGCAACATCTAGACTGATGTTTGGTGAAACAGTTGAGCACAATAGCCTAGTCAAGCTGACACATAAATCATCATAGTTCTCAGGAATCATGAAGATAGGGCACTAGTGAAAAGAGGGAAAACAGTATCTCTCACTTGTTTACATTACATAGTTTATTATAGTTTTATAAACATTTTTGCACATACAATTTTTAAAACCCTGTGAAGAAAGAAGGGAGCATTACTATCAACAGTTTCTAAATGACAAATCTGAGGCACAGAGAAATTAAGAATCTTAAGGGTTAAAGAGCTAGAAGTGGTTCTCAGAATTAGAACTGATGTCTTCTGACTCATTATCTAATGATTTTTTTTGGTATAATGATTTTTCCATTACACCATCTATTAGTGTTCCAATCCAAATTCCTATAGCATTTATTATCTGTAACTCTCTCAAAACTTAAAGATACCTTTATTGATATAGTCTGTTTCTCTAACCAAATTCTAAGACATGCCTGTTTACAAAAAACCTTGTTATATCCTATATATAATTAAATATTAATAAGTTTTTTTTTTAATAAGAGTGAATGCTGCCACACATCCTATTTATGCTGGGTGACAATCTGTTTATTTTTTTTTCAAATATTTTATTTATTTGAGAGAGGGAGAGTGAGAGAGAGAGCATGAGCAGGGAGGCAGAGGGAGAAGCACACTCCCCGCTGAGCAGCGAGCCCAATGTAGGGCTCTATCCCAGAACTCCAGGATCATGACCTGAGCCGAAAGCAGATGCTTAAGTGACCGAGCCACCCGGGTACCCAACATTCTGTTTCTATAGTGGGGAAGAGACTCCTTGAATTAGCTTTCAGGTCATGCAGATGAAACCTTCACAGGGCTTTTTATAAGGCTGGCAAGTCTGAAAGGCCTAAATTCAGGTTAAGAAAGGCTTTGAGTTGTGTGAACACGGGCAACTTGCTCAGCGTCTATGGTCTAATCTCTTTATCTGTAAAAGGAGGATGATAAGAGAACTTCAGGAATGTATTGTGGAAATATAAAGTGACTTATTATATGTATAACAGGTATGAATAGTTCTGGGACATTCAAGGTACAAGAGGTGTCATGGTTCTTTATTTTCTGAATGAAGCCATCTCCAAAACACCACTTATCAACGTCAATAAGTCCAATACCAGTTATCAACTAGGGTTATCCTTATTGGAGCTTACAAAATCCCTGGAGCTTACATCTTCCTAGAAGAATGGGGGGGCCTGGTTCTCGGTCATAGGATGATGGCTCTTTTCTCCCTTGGCTCCATGTGGCTGGTCTATACAGGGCCATTATGTATCCAGTCTTCACACACATGGGTGGCAGCTCAGTCATCGAACTGCTCAACTACAGCTGAGCTTCTGTGCCATATATCGGAGATGGTTTTGTGGTTGGGCTGACTGATACCTCTTCACAGTATTCCTCTCTGCTGATTCCTTAGCCACAGCCATCTTACTCAAGGCACTCAACATGCAGTGTTTGAGGCCAATTCTCCATTCTCATGCTCATACAAGGACTGTTACCTCCAGAACGCAGGGTCCAGGCCATTGAGAAATCCACAGTCCTCCCCATGTTTCAATTGAGGAACAAACTCCAGGGTTGGGCCACCCTCCCAAAGCCTCCATTTTCACCTCCTTTGGGACAGCCCAGTTTAATCCCTTTATTGGCTGAGGGCTTTGAAATGAATCCTACTGAAACTCTCATTCTGAGGATAAGGGAAATCTAGATTTCAAGGGCATAGAGTCTCATCTTTGTCATCATTCTTCGGTAACAATAGAAAAAAATAAAAATACCTCCTCAGTAAGTCACACAGACGCACAGGTAAATCACTTAGCATATATTAGCATATGTTAATTTCTCAATATATGTTACTTTTTATCATTATTGTTTGGAATATTCTAAATGCATATTGACGATGCTCCACTGAATCTTTCATCTATTGAGAAGTTTTAAGGTATAGGGGAATGATCCTGGCTTTTGGAGCCAAATAGTTCTGGTGTTGATTCATAGCTCTGTCATCCATTATCTCTGTGAACTTAGGTAAATTACCTCATTCACCTTCAGTTTTTCTTCTGTAAAATTAATTGCATTAGCTAATTGCACATAACTCGTATAGCCTTAGGCTTGACCTGCCAGGACATATACTTGATACTTATAAAAATATCCTGAATCTCAAGGCTTTGAGTCCACAGCTACTTGACCAGTAGAAAATTCAGTCTTTTGGTGGCAGCCGTTCCCCTTAATTTATTCTGTCTGGGAAGTCCCATGAGTGAGGTGTGCCTGCAGTTACTTCATTTTCATGTCTTCTGCTCTTACCCTTACACTGCTGATCTTATGCTTCTCTTTCCCTCTGGACAGTAGGAAAAATCCTTTAGGGTCCCGTAATTAGAGATATTTCAACAGTTATGCCCCCAGGTCCCTGCCTTCTCCTTTTATAGCATATTCAAGCTTAGAGGAAGAGGGGAAACGTCAGGGAAGATCAAGCACAGCCTCCTGGGGCCACTGCTCCCTCTGACGTTCAGGCGAACTACCAGCTCAGACCTGTTCTTCCATATCTGAATAGGTTCTGAGGTCCCTGTCTCCAGACCAACCTCCTTTGAGGGATCCCAGTCCCTAGACTGGTTTCTGGATGCCTGAACACAACATGTGGACCAGGTTTGAACTCTCTCCTACAGATATCCTGGGTGCATGCAAAACAAGATGTATGTCTGGGCATTTGTTTCAGTCCTTAGGAGCATTCTGTGATGGTCACAAAGCCCCTGGAACATTCTGTCACCCGAAGCTGTGTTATCAGGGGCAGAGGACCTTACGTCATGCTCCAACCTTGACTTACTCCAAAATATTCCTTAAAGTAACTAGTGTCTGCTACATGGTTGGCTCTTAGTAAACATAATTCCCCCTTTGTCTTCTTTGTCTAAGAACGATTTGATGCATTTGGTGGATAGTTGCTTATAAAACCTGTTTTATCTTTATGCCAAGCTGTTTTTTTAGTGAAAAAAATCTGCGAGCCAAAGTACTCTGGGTCATGTTGTTAAATAGAGCATCTCAGGACTTGGGAACTTACTATCAATGTAGCCCACACAGTTCTAAGCATGACAGGCTTAATCAGAGAAACTATTAGTAGAATGTAGATTAGCCACCAGGGAAGAGTCATGGCACTGTACCATGGTGGGAACCATTTCAATTTGGACCCCAATGAGCAAGTGGAGGAGAAAAAAATGAGTTCCTCCAGTGCTGTGTGAGAGACACATAGGGTAGGATGCTTGGGTTAAGAGTAAAGAGTCAAGCAAATAAACAAAAACCTTCCCCACAGTTTATAAGTAAAGCAGGAAGTCAACTGTTTGCAAACTATATTGCAGGGAAATGGAGCCTCTATAAAGCTTGTATTTAGGTGAACTTTGAACTTTGCCAATGCCAAGAATAAGTACTATTAAAATCCCTATAAGGCACTGAAGAAAAGAAGTAACAATTCAAACAGGGAATGGTGTTGGGGTAGACATGAGAAACAGAAAATGGTTGGCAGAGCTGGGACAGTAGAGGAAGAAGTGTCCAGATCTGACCAAACCTGAGGTTATTCCTGATGTCATTCTGGTTTAAGGATTCTCACAAAATCTTTAAGGAAGAAAATCTGGAAATTAATATAAAAATACACTTATATGATGTCTATGTATATATTATGAGCCTTTCACATTGTAATTTGCTTAATCTTTAAAACAACCACATGAGGTACTATTGGCCCCATTTTATAGATAAACAAACTGAGGCATAAGTTGCCTCAAAACACGAGGCAAGAAACAGAGCCAGAATTAAAAATCAGGTAGTCTTAGAGTTATCTGGGGCACCTGGGTGGCTGGGAGGGTCAAGCATCTGTCTTTGGCTCAGGTTGTGATCTCTGGGTCCTGAGGTTGAGGCCAGTGGAGCCCCGGGTGGAGCCCCACAACAGGCTCTCTGTTCAGAGAGGAGTCTGCTTCTCCCTCTTGTGTTCTCTCACTCTCTGTCAAATAAATAAATAAAATCTTCTTAAAAATTAAAAAAAAAGTTATCATAGGATATAGTAATTTCACTCCTAGGGCCTACTAAATCTGTTCCAAGAGAAATGAAAACATATGCTCACATAAAAATGTGTGCACTAATGTTTATAGCAGCATTATTCATAATAGCTAAAAGGAGGAAATAATTCAAAAGTCCATTGATGGGTGTGAATGGATAAACAAAATGTGGCATATCCATACATAGGAAATTATTCAGCATAAAAAGGTATGAAGTGCTGGTATATACTATAACATGGATGCACTTTGAAAACATAATGCTAAGTGAAAGAAGCCAGTTATAGAGACCACTTATATTATCCCATTTATATGAAATATCCAAAATAGGCAACTCTGTAGAGATAGGAAGTAAATTAGTAGTTGCTTAGGGTGAGATGCATGGGAATTGGAAGAGATAGCTAAGAGATAATAGAATCTTAGGGGAAAAAAATCAGGTAATCTGGTTCAAGAGACTGGGCTTCCAACCCCTGGGCTATGGCATCTCTCTTGACCACAGAAGCCTGCCGACCAGAACTCTTTGCTATATGTACTCAGATACTTTAAAATACATACGGTTTTGGGGCGCCTGGGTGGGCTCACATCATGATCCGGGGGTCCTGGGTTGGAGCCCCACATCGGGCTCCCTGCTCAGTGGGGAGCCTGCTTCTCCTTCTCCCTCTGTGCTCTTTCTCTCGCTCTCAGTTTCTTTTGCTCTCTCTCAAATTAATAAATAAAATATTAAAAAATACATACGGTTTTGATATGCATGGGGGGAAAGTCAACTAAAAGAGACCTTAAAGAAGGCTGGCTTGATGAAGCTCAATGATAAATGGATGGATAGCATGTTACACTAGGTTTTAACATCTATCTGCTGTACCCTTCCCTCCCCATGGAAAAAGCCTACCATTCTCTTTTTGTTGCTGAACATCACAAAAAATGTGGGATAAAAGTATCAGGGTAGGACTCCAGAACAGATTCATTACATTGTTGCTCTGTTCACCTTTCAAAAATGGCCAAATTGAACTCCAAACTTAATCTCTCAAGGAAACAATCTTCAAGTTGCGAGAAAGTGTCAGGTAAGTAAGTGGTGCACGGATACTTCAAAACTGAAAAGCTGAAAACTTTTATTTCTCTTGCCTTTGTCAAAAAAAAAAAAAAATCTCAACATTAATTTCTGGTATTCGCAGACAAACAGGTGTGAAGGGCCCCCTGCCGGCCCTTTACTAATAAATACTAAGTGAATTGGAGGCCTATACTCAGTGCCTTGGCCTGGCATGTGTAAACTGTCTAAAATTACCAAGATACTAGGCTCTTTGATGATAATAGTCTCAGGTTGTAAATAACCCTCTCATCATGACCAAGGCTGCTTTATTTTTATTTTTATTTTTTTAAGATTTTATTTATTTATTTGACAGAGAGAGCGAGCGAGAGACGGAACACAAGCAGGGGGAGTGGGAGAGGGAGAAGCAGGCTTCCCGCTGAGCAGGGAGCCCAATGCAGGGCTCGATCCCAGGATCCTGGGATCATGACCCTGAGCCGAAAGCAGATGCTTAATGACTGAGCCACCCAGGTGCCCCAGGGCTGCTTTAATTGACCTGGGTTTCATGTGAACAACCATCAGTCAGAAATGGTAATATGAAAAGGCACACACCTTGTACTTGTCCCTGTTTTCTTAAAGGAGGATTTCATTCCTCAGGTCTCCATTCTAAAGCTCCCCAAAAAACTTTCATTTGAAAACCTGATTATGTCTATGGCAATAATAATTTTAAAAAGTGCCCACAATTACACATTCGGTAATTTTCCACATTCTTTCCTTCTTACCCACCAGATGGTGCTACTTCTTTGCATTTCCTAAAGATATCAATTTACTCATTACAGTAGGTTTTAGGTACTCTGTGTTCATATTCAAATTTGCAAATTTCTCTTATTCAACATGCTATAATGTAATAAGGAATTTTGTAAATGGAAACCTGTCAGTTGCAACTGAAAAGCGAGGAGCTTGACTTTTTAAGTCACTCTTGTGTATTTAAACCAGAAGAAAGGCCAAGTGGTCACAGGCAAGTTGTACGGACAGAAACCACACACTCACCAGAGACCCCCCACCCTTCTACCTGCATGGTATCTTATTCCTAATGTGGGTAAGAGTAGATGTGTTCTTATCCCATAAACACTTAAACAATTAAAAACAAAATAGATTACCTGCAATGATCGCAGAACTGTAACTTCATCTTTATTAAGATTTATAAAAATCTTTCGATATTCTTCCCCGATCACAAAATGTAAAGCGGTCTCCAAAATAAGGATAATATTCATTCTGAACCTAAAAGCAACCTTGGAAATGAAAGATCTGAAATTAGGAGGGGGTAAGTACTGGATGTGTGGATCAGGTTCACAGGGCTGTGACAGAGATAGGGCAAACATTCCATTTGCTCTTCTACATTTCCTGGCCCCTTTGCGATGGGATGAGTAAAAAGGACTAGTTCTGACCAGTGAAATCTTAGTGGATGTAAGTGTATTATTTACAGGCTGAGGCAGTCAAAAGCCCATGTGAGTTTCTCAAGTTTTTCTCTTTCCCTAACAAAATATTGAGGAAGGTGCATGTCCAGGATGGTGCAGCTAACCAGATGGCGGCAGCTCCATCTCTGTGTGGATCTCTGTGTGGAGCAGAAAGTTTGCCAACTCCTATGGGACATGTAATGGGAACAAAAAATAAATTTTTGTTGTATTAAGCTACTGAGATTTGGGGTTGATCATAATGCTTGAGCATATGCCCAGAACAATGCCAGCTTGCTTTCTGCCCTGTGGCTTTTTTACATCATTCCTAAGCAATATATTACTTGATTCTGTTTCCGATTGTTTACTTTATGGGCTTTTGTTAGAACGTAGATTTTAAGTTGATTTGCCTTCATCTGTATTACATACTGTGCTAGAATCCTTGGCTTTCATTTTCCTCTCTTTAGAAGTATTAACTACAAAGATTTCAAGAGAAGGCATTTAGCATGAGTTTTGTAGATAGAATGGTTGGAGTCCCAATAATGTAATTTGATAATTTGTGTTATAAGTTAAAAGGTAAAAAGATCGTCATAAGTATCAGTTTCTTCTCTAAAATGGAAGTAATAAGATCACTTGTGATCTTATTTTGATGTGAAGATTGATTGAATCAGATCATAATTATGAGTACTTTAAAAAAATTAACAGGATAATTTTTTTTGCTTTTCTGAGCTCATGACTTTCGTCTTGGTTTTAAGGAGGCTTCCCTCTGTGTAAGATGAATCTAAAATTTGTTGTATGAGGAGTGCAGATAGAATAAATTAAAAGTCTGCTTTTGATATATACATTTGAATTATGCAGGAAGATAATAGCCATGTTAGCTTGATCGACTCAGCTAAGCAGTTCTCCAGTGATAGAGAGATGTCACTCCTACCTATGATCACCAGGCCCTCTCCGGGTAAAACATTCATTTTTGAACTGCAGGGAATAATCTGAAGAAGAAGAGAGTTAAGAAAGTGAGAGTGAAGGGAACAGATGTCTCTGTACATTTTCCTCTGTGGGTTTTGGCTCTGGCCTAGAGCTGAGCATTCTTTAAGTGAGAAGAACATTGAGAGTAGAGAGGTATTCTTTCCTTCTTTCACCATTTGAGATTCTGGGAGGAAGCAAGCATTCTGGCTGCCATATACCAATTTCAAGAACAGTCACCTAAAAATGAACTATGGTCAGGTAGCTTGCCTGGGCTGCCTCTGTTCTTATGTGGTATACATTGACCCCAAGTTATTGAGCATCTGACTAGAGAGCTTGCCAGAAGGAGTTACCTTAGCAGAACAAGAAGCCTAGTGGCCAGGATTTTAGAAGAGACTCTGATCAAGTCGGAAACACAGACAGACCTAGAGCAGTGGCCTGGACCAGCAGGAGGTGAGACTGAGTCACCTGGGGGTCACTACCATGAGACTAGAGAAGCTAAATCACAGCTGCACCCAACTTAAACCTCAGCCATAAATACCTCCAAAGGTAAGCAATATCCTGGTGGATAAAGAATTTTACACTACAAACCAGAAGAAGCGGATACATTACATTCCAGATCCTGGATTCTTCCCTGCTGCCGTGAGGTTGTTTAAGCTCCCCTTATGTACCCCCACGTGAAAGGACACCATTCTTTGTGAGAGATGCAGAAGAATGCAGGAGGCCATACAAAAGACAGCACTTTTAGTCTGTAGAAAGGAACATTATACTTTTAAAGATGTTGGATTTGATTAAATTTAAATGGAATTAAACGATTTGTTTTTTAATTCAGAAGTAGAGGGTTCAAACTGAAGACCAAAATAGTTGTAGACAACTAGTGTGTGTGTGTGTGTGTGTGTGTGTGTGTGTGTGTGTGTGTGTATACAATGAATGTATACATACATTCTTGCAAATCTGTATGCATATATGTGTGTATATACATAAAATGTAATGGCTTTGTTTTGTCTACAACTACTTTGGTCTTCAGTTTGAATCTGCTACATGTGACTAGGAAGAAAATACACAACATAGTATGACTTAAATTTATGACCCTGCTCCATATGTTAAATAATGAGCACAGTGCTCATAAGTGTTTAATACATGTTGAATTAATGTCAACTTAAAACTTCCAGAAAGTGCAGCATCTCTTGGATCTTTAAGCAGCATATAAAATTTAATATGTGAAATGAAGAATTCTTGATTCCCACCATTCTGATTTGCCCCTTCTCTGCCTTCTCCATGTCAATACATGGCCTCACCTTTCAGCTGATTTCCTTAGTCTTTAGGTTTTCCCTTTTATCTCCACATTCAACGTAGTAGGAAATCCTGTTGGCTTTCTTATTAAATATGTGTTGACTCTATTTCTCTCTCTCTGTTACGTAAATTGAATCAAAACCAACCAGATTTCTGCATTTTACTTCCTAACAGTTCCCCTATCCATTCTTTTTTTCTCTCAGAAGCCAATGGAATTTTTTAAAAACATAAAAGAAATTCTGTCAGTCCCCTTCGTCCCCCACCCCTCTCCCCCTTCCTCCCTGGTGCAAACCATGCAGGACTCCTTGTGATTCCTCAGTCATGACAGAACTTTTGCACAAGTCCTGTGTGTCTGGAATTCTCTTTCTCTGGATCTTTGCAAAACTAGGTTTTTCACAGTCTATACACATCTCTTCTCAAATATCAATTTAGCAAGATTTTTCTGACTATCCCAGTTATTCTTTATCAAATGTTTATCTCCATTATAATATTTATCACCATCTATAAGTATTTTGATTTTGAAATTCCGCCTACCTGTTAATTTCCAGTGTTCCCCCCTAAACTCTGTGGAGGGCAAGAATCTTGTCTATTCACTGTTGTATCCTCATCATCTAGAACCATTAGCTGTATATAGAAGGGTTCAACAAATATTTGCTGAAAGAGGGAAAGAAAAAAAGGAAGGAGGGAAGGAAGGAAGGAAGGAAGGAAGGAAGGAATGAAGGAAGAAAGAACAGATGTGAGGAATGAATGAAATGCTCCCAAGTCCAAACCATTAATAAAATTCATTATGATTAATGGAATATATCATAACCTATTTTCTGCTATATAAGTCAAGATTAAGCCATTTATTATTTATAATGAAATTGGAATTTATTTGCTTTTTACAATCATTGTGTATTCTGAACTAATTTCACATGAAATTCTATCAATCTTGGTTACTGAATTGATTTACCAAATTTGAAACACAATTCATCATGTTGTAATGCTATTTGTCAAATATTTTCAGGTTCCTGCCTTCAGATAAATGGTAGGAGTGTACTTTTGGTCCCTTTTTGGTTGGGTGGGGCCATGTGATGAGTTCTAGCTAATGAGTAATGAGTGGTGATGGCAGTGGTGTGTGTCATTCTCAGGCTGGAGAATATAATTACCAATACAAGATGTTTCAAAGATTTTTCTTCTGCCATGGGTTCACCAGATAAAGTTGCAGTCTTTATGCTACTTTTATTATTTGTTCTTTAGATGTTTTTTTCCCAGTAATTTATTAAATTTTGATGAATGTATGTATTTTTGCTGCATTTTTGTAAGGCCACCACTTCAATATGTCTTGGAAATATATGTTTTTAAAATTTTTATTATTGAAGTACAGTTGAGGGGCGCCTGGGTGGCTGAGTCGGTTAAGCGGCTGCCTTTGGCTCAGGTTATGATCCCAGGGTCCTGGCATTGAGCCCCATGTCAGGCTCTCTGCTGAGCAGAGAGCCTTCTCCCTCTCCCTCTGCCTGCCGCTCTGCCTACTTGTGCTCTCTCTCTATCTCTCTGTCAAATAAATAAATAAAATCTTTTTAAAAAATTGGCTAAAAAAAAAGAAGTATAGTTGACGTATATTAGTTTCAGGTATACAACATAGTGATTTGGTAATTCTATACATTATGCAATGCTCATCACAATAAGCATATTGGAAATAGATTTTTATCAATTCTTCATCATTCACTTATTCAGGAAACGTCTGCTATGTATCGGGTACTCTTCTATGCTCTTGGGATAGATCAGTGAACAAACCTGACTATGACGTTCACCCTTTTGAAGCTTACATTATAGAGTTGTAGAGATAGACAATAAATATGATGTTTAAGTAAATTATATAGTATGTGGTAAGGTAATAAATGCCATGGAAAAGAGAAAATGTAAGGGAGAATGAGAAGTCTGGGATTGGGAGGAGGTGGTCCGGGTAGGCCTCACCAGGGGAGTAAAGTATAAGCAAAGTCTTGAAGAAGGTGTAGGACTAAGCGGGCAGATATCAGAGGCCAGGGCACTCCATGCTGGAGTGAATTAGCTAGAGCAATGATTCTCAATGTCTTGGTGTCAGGGCTCTTTTATACTTTTAAAATATGTTAAGGACCCCAAAGAGCTTTTGTTTTATTCTTGACCATTTAGATCCCATGAAAGGATCCTGAGGACTTAGAGAGATCCCTGGGTCATCCTTTGATGGATGCTGGAGCAAAGGCTCTGTGGGAGGCCTGGTCTATTGCAGGGACTTTAAGGATGCCAGTGTGACCAGAGAGAGGCCTAGGGGAGAGAGACAGGAGAGGAAGTCAGAGAGGAAACTGTGACCAAATTATATAGGGCCTTCAAGGATACTGTAAAACCTTAATCTGTACTCTGAGGGGCATGAGGATCACTTAAGAACTGTGAGCAGAAGAATGGCATGATCTGACAAGTTTTTAACAGGACATTGTGGTTGCTGTGTTCCATCTAGACTGGACAAAGCAAGAGAACAAGGCAAGAGACTTGTAAGAGGCTACTACAGCAATTCAGTGAGGGCACCCTCATTTGTCAGTTGGCTCTAACTGCATTAGTAGACTCATCACAAGCTCCTTTAGTACTGTTGAAGTAATGCTCTTTCCCTTTGACTGATTTGCATTCAGTGTACTTTTCTCTTCCTTTCCTTCATAGCCTTATGTAAAGACATTTTTATTCCTTAATTGCACATTTCCTTTAATTTTCTTGTTAAAAGGCAATACAGAAAAAATTATTTATTTTTATAGCTCCTTTTTAGCCAGTATTTTCAATCCCCTACTCTTTTATCAGCAGGCTCATTTATCTAGCTCTTTTAAAAATTGTAATACTTTGAAAGGCAATTATGAATCCTTTTGTTAACACTTTTGTTAATCATTTTTCGCTTATTCATTTAGCTCCATGTTTTTTGTTCGTTTTGTTCTTTTTATCAGACATATTTTTCTACAAGCGAGTCTCTTGCATTTTAAACTAGGTCTGTCTTTGACTTCAATTCTAATATGAATTTTTTTCCCAATACATCTTTTGGTATGTGAATTCATTATAAAATAAAAATAGAAGTTCCTTCTCTTTTGGTACTTAAAAAATCAAGTAAGTCTATCATCTGCTATGATTTAATTAGAATGTAGTCTCTCCATTTCTCTGTATTTAAAAAATTCTTTCTAGGATAATACTCAACCATTTTAAATGTCAATGTTATTTTGAAATATAATTTATTATGCCATATTGTTTTCTATGCTTATTTCATCCACTAGATTGTAAACTCCTTGAAAAATAGGCTTCACTAATCTTCCTTTACCCACCACCTATTTATTTCCATAGCCCTTGTTGGCTCATAAGAATATAATCAATTATGGCATTTATTCATATAATTTCCCTTTCATTTCTGGTTTCCATACTGAGGCACTTGAAAAAAAAATTTTTTTAAAGTAATCTCTAGGCCCAATGTGGGGCTTGAACTCACAACTCCAAGATCAAGGGTTGCATGCTCCACTGACTGACCCAGCCAGGTGCCCCTGCACTTGAAAAGAATTTACAAAACCTATTAAAATTTTCTAAAACTTAATTTTTAAAACTCTTTTCCAAATTTAAGTGGAATTGAGTGGGGGTGGGAGTAGTATTGGGAGTTATTAATCCAGAAAAGGAATTTTGGTCTCTTTTCTATCTGTGGACCTTAATATTCTCTCAAAAATAGATAAAATATTTCAGTGCACTCATTAGCTTGAACTAATGATTATATGAGACCTTTTCCCTTGTGGGAAGAAAGAGTAAAAAAGTACAAATCAGTTTATTGAAGATGGCTAACAATTCTACAAATTTAAAAATATATAAAAACTGCTTATTTCTAAGCAGTTTAAACTAACTCATATATGAAGTTAATCAAAGTATCACATCTAATTGATATCATCAATTTTATTGCATGTTTGATTTTGTAATTTTTTTTGCAATTTCATATTCCTCCATTTTGTAGGTTAAGTAGAAAGTTTTATAATAACTTTTCTTCCTTCCTTCCTTCCTTCCTTTTGCTCAGACTGCACCTCTCCCTCTTGCTCTCCCAAAGGAAGAGAAGAACCAACCAGTATCAATGGTGAATGGCGTTCACAGAAGCAACATCAAGAACCAGCTTCACGCTCAGGAGAGAATGCTGTGCCTCCTCCTGGTAGTTTCCCGTGCTCTCTACACATTCAGAGAAACTTGTCTAGTAACAAACTGTAGAAATGATCCTTGAAAGTATGGTCTTTGAAATTTTTATTTTTGGTATTATGTGTCTTCTGAGTATACACCGGGCAATTGCTACACATGGAGGGTGTCCATGTAATTTATTGTCTGAATTGGGGCAGTTTTGAGAATTAAAAGGTGGCACTACCAAAAATCACTTGAGGACAATGGGTGTAACCTGTGACTGTCCCCAGCACACCAAGAATGTCTGGTCACCCTACAGTCAGGGTTTTAGGGGAACACTTTTTCCCCCCAGGATTTTGTGTCCTAGAGAGGAAGGAATTTCTAGAATAGTATGGGAAAAATCACTTTTATCTTTTCTCTGCCTCGTCTCTTATCCCTCCCCAGGAGAGGAGGAGTGATTTTGCTGATTGATGAGTTTGGGAGAAGAAATGGAATGTGTAATCTCTTGAGTATAACTACTGACAAAGCAACCAATGTAATGCCTGATACTTCTAAAAATAAAGATTTCTCCAGATGCTTGTTGCAGAAGTTTCTGACATTATATAAAATAATATTTTTTTTTGCTTGATAATTCTAATTTTAAATGTCCATATGGACTTTTGGAAAACTAAATTTAAGCATCTCCCTCTCTTTACCACAGCTCCCTCTACTGTAAATCTTTTCATATGTTCAGGTAATATGTTCTTTAGGAAAGCTTTCCTATTTTTACACATCACCCAAAGATGCCTTCTCTGTTTCAGAGAATCCTCTGTTTATTTAAATTTAAATTGAACTCTTATCTTTTTGCATCCTCTAGCTTTTTGATTTAGGTAATAAATCAGGTTTCATCTACTTTATTTTGTGTATTATTGAGCTACATTTATTAGTAATCTAACATTTTTTTAAAGATTTTTTTTTTAAGTAATCTCTACATCCAACATGGGGCTCAAACTTACAACTCCGAGATCAAGAGTCACATGCCCCACTGCCTGAGCCAGCCAAGCACTCCATATTATTAATCTAATTTTTTTTAAGATTTTTTTTTTTATTTATTTGAGAGAGAGTGAGCGAGCGAGCAAGAGAGAGGGAACACCAGCTGGGGGAAGAGCAAAGAGAAAGGGAGAAGCAGACTCCCCATTGAGAAGGGAACCCAACCCCGGGGACTCCGGGATCACAACCCGAGCCAAAGGCAGACGCTTAACTGACTGAGCCACCCAAGTGCCCCTATTAATCTAAAATTTAAAATTTAACCCAAATTGTAGAGACCAAGTTGGGATGATTTCTTTTTCTTTTTTTGAAGACTTCCCTGCAAAAGAGGGCAGCTTAAGTTTGTTACTTTTGAGCACTCTATAGATCTTTCTATGATACTGAATCTTTAATGTTAAAGACAGAATCAAAAGATACTAAAGGCAAAACTAAATATTAACAAATACCTATTTTTCAATTGCTTGCAAAAATGGGAATGGTGTAATAATCATGAAAGATGTAGTATTATTCCAAATATAATATATATTTTAGATTAGGAAACATCTACAATTGTTTACCGCTATATTACGCCTCTCTCTTAAATCTCTCAAAACCAACCTTGCTGTTATTTCAGGACTAAAAGACACCAAGCTCCACGTACTTGACTATTTACTAGGAGTCTGAATTGAGTGTCGGTATTTACTAGGACTCTGAATTGAGTGTCAGTCTCTTCCTTTAGCTCTTTAGGAATAAATTCAGTTAGTACCCCAAAGTTGAGAGGCCTGTACCATTCAGACATTTCCTTCTCCGGAAGGGATCCTCCCTCCATTCCAGCTGAAGGAGCTCGAGCGAGAGATATCAAGAGGTCACAGGGAGACTGCACTCGAGTCTGAGGAACAATACTGCCTTCACTCAGTTGACTTCCTTATTAATCCCTTCATATTTTGAGACCAGTCAACATCTAACTGCCTCAGCAAGTTGCCTTTTCTTGGTGTTCATCTTCCACAGCTCATCATCTTCCTTAAATACTGTGGTCCTTCGTCTTTAGGTACACTGTACTGTCCTCCCAATTCTCTCATGACTTTTGTTTGTTTGTTTGTTTTTCTGTTGTTGAATATTTTCTCTCCTTTGATTTTGAGGTGATCCTCAAAATTCTGTCTTCAGGTCTCATCTCTTTTCTGTAGATATTTCCCTCCTTTGCATCAACCACCACCTCAACACAGAAGAATCCCAATTCTACACCTCTAGAAAAATTCCTAACTGCCTGCTAGATGTCACCACCTTGAGATCTCTACACCTCGAGATCTCTACACCTCAAAAAGCAATGTCTGTTACCATTTGTAAGTGCTTTTTGTCTTTCTTCCTCTGTATCTTTCCTCTTGCTATTCCCTCCATCTGGAGTCCCTTTGCAATTTCAGCCTGTTCAAATTCTGCTGGTAAGTTAAATATCATCTCCAGCTCAAAGCTTATCCAGATTTTCTTTCTTTCTTTTTTTTAAGATTTTATTTATCGATTTTTATTTATTTATTTATTTTTTAAAAGATTTTATTTATTTGACAGAGAGAGACACAGCAAGACAGGGAACACAAGCAGAGGGAGTGTGAGAGGGAGAAGCAGGCTTCCCACTGAGCAGGGAGCCTGATGTAGGGCTCGATCCCAGGACCCTGGGATCATGACCTGAGCCGAAGGCAGATGCCCAACGACTGAGCCACCCAGGAGCCCTATTTATTTATTTTAGAGAGAGAGAGAGAGAGAGAGAGAGAGAGAGAGAGAGCATGCGTGGTGAGGGGCAGAGGGGGGAGAGACAGAGGGACAAGCAGACTCTGCACTGATCATGGAGCCTGATGCAGGGCTCAATCCTAAGACCCTGAGATCAGGACCTGAGCTGAAACCAAGAATCAGATGCTTAACTGACTGCGCCACCCAGGTGTTGCTTATCCAGAGTTTCTTAACCACATTTGATGTCTTCATGTTTTAAACTCACATGGCATTCCAGGTATATCTAACTTACAGAACTGGTTTTATTCCACATAATTTGTAGGTTATTTATATAATCATCTTATCCTTATACTATAGTTCATAAATTGTTCCTACTATATACTATATACATGTTAAGCAAGTGTAGCTTTTCCCCCTCTCTGACTGAGCTGATTATCCTCACAAACCACCACCCGCCTGGTATGAATAAAGCACAGAAGTAAATGGCATATATGACATGACATTGTTTTTCTAAAGAAATGTATGATGAGTAGGGTTATGCACATATTTTTCCTGATTTCATCCACCAGTGAGGATAAATGTTTCACATGTGAAATAATACAGCAAACCCCAGTGCTCTGAGATCCCTCATGTGGATGATCAACAGTTCACTCTGATTACCCTCTCCAATTTTTACCTTGTGGATTCCTAGAGGAAGGGAGAAGAAAGATTCTCATTTAATCACCACTTCACATCCCTTCTGCTCAAGCATCATCTGCTTTTACTTTGTGACCTATTGTCACAGTTTGCTCAAGGGTCTGGTCCCTGCCCTTTCCTGTGTGGCCAACAGTCTATCCAGACCACTACATACTGATCCTTTTCTCTCTCCCCTGGTAGGTGAGAAGCTTGTCTGAATTCCACCGGAGAACTGTAGGTCCCTCCAGCAGTAGAAAACAGTACTTTTTAAGGGATGCAGTGGGGGGAGACGAGGTAGGGAGAGACAGCTTGGAGGTTTATGGGATCAGGCTCACAGAAATCCCAATAATGTGGAGGTGTAAGGAAACCAGAAATAGGGGAACACACCAGACCACCCTGACCTAGTTGTCAGGGGGCAGGGTGTCTTTTTTATGATAGTCACCTGTAACCAACAAAGAATAACCAGACCTAAAAAGAAGTAAGCCATTAAAGATGTCATCACTAGTCCTACTCAAGCCAAGACATTACAAGAATGATAAGTCCATGAGCTCCCTGGCCGGTTCTAAGTAAAAGACTGTCAGTAGAGGCCTGTGTCGGCAACCCTGTCCGGATCCCTCTCAGTCCTGAGAGTTTTTTCTGTGTCCTTGCTTAATAAAACTCTATTGCTTTACTGTTTTTACCTTTGTCCACGAGATTCATTCTTTCATTCTTTAACTCCGTGAGACAAGAACCTCACTCTCCCACCTCACTTTCTTCTATCTCACAGCTCTCGTTTCCAGAGCATGCAGACTCCTGACGGAAGGAGCCAAGGAGAGCTCAGGAGATGGTCAAGCCCAATCTCACACAGTCCTTGTACCTGTTCCCTCCAATCTTTGGATTCTGGAGCTCAATCTATCTACCCCTCAAGACTATTATACCTTCTGGGGCACATGGCTGGTTCAGTCAGAAGAGCATTAGACTCCTGTTCTCAGGGTCTTGAGTTCAAAACCCATGTTGGCCTAGCAAAGAAAGAAAGGAAGAAAGGAAGAAAGGAAGAAAGGAAGAAAGGAAGAAAGGAAGAAAGGAAGAAAGAAAGAAAGGAAGAAAGAAAGTCAGGAAGGAAGGAAGGAAGAGAGAAAGAAAGAAAAAAGACTACTATACCCCCTTGTATTCCCCTCTAGGACTCTCCCTCCAGCCATCTCTTTCAGGGAGCCTGAATTCATCTGACTGAACTTACATATTAGAAGCCTATCTGCAGGGGAGATTCATGTTTTCTTCCACAGTCCTGGGTTTCATAAAGAACAGAAAACACATCTGGACTTCTACTCTAGTGTCCCTGTCTCTGATATTAAGTGTCTGCTCCACCAGGAGCTCACAGAGAGCCTAGGTGTCTGGATTGCCTGATGGTATACTCCAATGAAACAGAATCTCTGCCCACACAAACATGGATTTGCCTTTAGAGAAATCTCTAAAAGTGCACAGAAAAATATTACTTTGAGGGTAATGAGAATATAATCAATCTGAATTTTTCTTTATATTTTTCCATATTCAGTACAATAACCATTAATTTTATAAGACAGCTGTTTTATAAAAAGAGAAAAAGTTAGCACTTGTGTCCTTCTGCCTCATATTTTAATTGGGGTGTATATTTCCCTGGTCTCCCCTATTCCCATTCTATGCACACACATATGTATACACAGGCCCCCACATACATTAGCCTGAGCTTCTTGGGCATAAGAGACATTTTGAATCTACCTTAAACATCAAACATGGTGTTGTGAATGTCGTAAACTGTCAAAATTCATCAAATTCAAGGGTTAGGAGCTCTAAAAAGCTTGCTGCAATGAACCAAATGTTTGTGTCCCCCCAAAATTTATGTATTAAAATCCCAATCCTTAATGTGATGGTGTTAGTAGGTGGGACCTGCTAATTCATGGGTGGAGCTTTCATGAATGGGATTAGTGCCCTTATAAAAGTGCCCAGAGAGTTTTCTTACCTTCTTCTTGTCCTGTGAGGATACAGTGAGAAGTTTGCATTCCACAGCCTGGAAGAGGGACCTCGCTGCAACCTGAGGGTGTGATCCGACTTCCAGCCTCCAGAACTGTGAGAAAGAAATTTCTGTTTATAAACCACCTAGTCTGTGGTATTTTGTTACTGCAGCCAGAACTCAGTAAGCTATTTGGCTATAGCTGAGACATTACTGATCTCTTTATATTAGTGAACTTTTACCAGGCATTTACAATTTTTTGCCTTAAGCATAATAATTTCACAGATTACGAATGTAATCTAGTCTCATGTCCAGAGGTGAGGGTGGGTTTTCCTAACTAGGGTCTCAGAGAAAAGTCCCCCCCCTTTTTTTAATGTTTTATTTTTTTTAAAGTAATTTTTTAAAAATGAATTTATTTACTTGAGAGAGAAAGGGGGGGGAGAGGCAGGCTCCCCACTGAGCCAGGAGCCAGATGTGGGGCTCAGTCCCAGGGACCTGGGATCATGACCTGAGCTGAAGGCAGACACTTAACTGTGTGAGCCACCCAGGTGCCCCTTTATTTAAAATTTATTTGAGAGAGAGAGAGAGAAAAAAAGAACAAATGGGAGAGCGAGAAGCAGGCTTCCCACGGAGGAGGGAGCCCAATGTGGGGCTCAATCCCAGGACCCTGAGATCATGACCTGAGCTGAAGGCAGATGCTTAACCAACTGAGCCATCCAGGTATCCCAAGATAACTCCCTTCTTAATCTCTGGCCTCTCTTCCCCAGGTATTTTGGGAAGGTGGAGACAGCATGAGTCAGTAGATGCATTGCTATGTAGTAAATAGCAAGGGTAGAGCAATCACAAGTCCATTTATTTGGGTCTCCAATAATCTCAGTGAAGATTAATAACTTTCCTTTGTAGCAGTCTTGCACAAGTTTTGAATCTTCTCTTTAATTACGTTTTCTAGCTGTTTCCTGCTGGTGAATAGAAATACATCCGACTTACATATTAATCTTCTATCCAGCTACCTGTTAAACTCTGTTATTTTTTCAATTCTTTGTGGACCTTTGTGAGTTTTCTACACAAGCAATAATATCTGAATATGGCAGTTTTACTTTCTCCTTTCTAAGTATTAGGTCTGTAAAAGCAGGGGAGTGAGTAAATGGAATTATACTGTTGTAAGATTATTACATTTGTGAAGCGTGAAGTGTAAAATGTCAAGTGGAAAGTGAGAATTGAAAAATGGAAAACAGAAATTGTCAGGTATATTCACACACTTTAGTGTGAATAGTGACAATATTGACAGTAAATGGACACTGATGAGTTAAGTAATCTTATTGTCAGTCATAGAACAAACATTAGCAACATAATAAAAAGAGATATAACTAAGATGCCAGTAGATAAAATGGAACGACCGAAAAAAAAAAATCAAGTAACCCCAAAGAAGGAAAGAAAGGCATAACAGATTAACAAAAAAGAGAAGATATAAAATGAAAATAAGTAGCAATATTAGAGACTTAAATTAACTATACTGATAATTACATTATGTGCAAATGGCCTAAACACACCAGTTAAAAGGCAGAAATTGTCAGACTGAGTTAAAAAAGCAAGTCCCTACTCACTTCTGGGGAAATTATAAACCTCATAAGCTTTTCAGAGAATTTTTGTTACTTCCTTTTTTTTTTTGGTACAGAAATTTACATAATTTGAATTTGATCTAGCTTTTCATTTCATTAGAAATTGGAAATATGGGTGAATCTGATCAAAATACTGTATTGAATCAAATCTGCTTTAATCACTCTTTCTCTTCTTTTTCTTTTTAGAAAACTATTACTCCTTCTCTGAGAAAAGAAAAACCTAAATAATCTGCAGGTAAAAAAACAAAAACAAAAACACAAAACTTATTCTGAATGCCTTCAACAGGGCTCCAATTTTCATGCAAACGAGACCCCAGCTTGAGAGAAAATTTCATCTTTGCCTGGAATTCCCCATAACACATTGTAAGAGGCTCTATAGTATAGTTATGGAACTTGGTGTTTTTTTAAAAAAATTTTATTTATTTAAAGTAATCTCTCTACTTAACCTGGGGCTCAAACTCACGACCTAGAGATCAAGAGTCAAATGCTCCTCCAACAGAGCTAGCCAGGTGCCCCTAAACCTTCGTTGGTTTAAAGTTGTAAATCCCAAAGAGATTTTTTAGTTGATCCTAAGTTAATAAAGCATTATCATAATAAACTTAGTGATTGGTCATTTTATCATATGTAAAAAAATACATCTCTCTGGGAGACATCATAAGATTTGCTATCATTGAGTGGAAAGAATAAAATCCCTAATCATACATGAATTCGGACTCTAATATATGTACACACACACACACACACACACACACACACACACACACACCCCTATATTTAGAACCATCTTAACAAGCTCACATTTCAGTTGAAGAAAATGTATAACAAAAGCATGGTAAAACCACATCTTTCTCATCTTTGACACAGTTCTTGGAAGAGCTGAAAAGGGGGACCACAGAACTCAATGCTTTTGGCAAAATGATGCCCTGTCCCCCTAATACCTCTCCCTGCAAATATCTAAGATACCAATGACAAGTAGGTTATCATTGGAACTGATTATTCACCTCCCCTTAAAAGTCCATTAGAACTCATTCCATCATGCCTTTAATGCATAAAACCCAAACTCCCAGGTTATTTTTATCACTTGTATTTTCCTCTCTGTACCTTCTCATTGAGTCAAATTCACATCACTCCCTGACCTGGCAAACCTGTCCGTTATGTCCTCTGTAACTTAAAATCTGCAAGCAAGAAAATCCCTTAGATCATTCAAATGATCCAGGCAGCTACACGGCTATTCTCTGCCAAGTCCAAACCTTAACCCACAGCTTTTATTGAGCCAGGGGCATGGAGGTGAACTCAAAGGGCAGTTATCTAAAGTGGCACCACCTGGGCACCATAGGCTCTCTGCTAGTTATCTAAGGTGGAGCCTTCTGTGCACAACTTTAGAGGAGATCAAAACAAGTCTTCCCACATTCCAGTCAGGGCTTACGTTAACTTCCATGGGACCTGGAACACAAGCCACAAGGGAGGTGGCTCAGTAGGCATGAACAAGATAGAGGGCCAAAGATGGAGTCAGGGTCGTCAGCAGTCCTACAGATTTGTTGAGCAAAAAACAAAGTGTATGTATGTATGTGTATATATGTATGTATACAGGTTATAAGTCAGAAAATTTAGATCTAGTTTTATATTCTGAATAATACAAATGGCTAGAAAATGGAATAAAATCTCAGTAAGCATCATAGGGAAAGAATTATTTATATTTAAAATTCATACTGTTTAATAATGCATAATTTTGTTTCTGTAATAGAAGGTAATTATAAAATATATACTGGGGACCAAGATCATGCCAAAGTCTTTACAAACTTAGGGTGCTATTTTGCCAGAGTTAACATATAATTTTGGTTGGTATCATTTCTTGCATTTAATATATTAAATAAAGACAGCAGGAACTACACAAGAAGGAACATATGATTCTCAAAAAGATACTGAGCTTAATTACATCAGAGAAAAATCTGTGATTCCTTTATGTAAAAAAATACATACATGATAAAATAATTTTGATATATAACTTCAATTTGACTGCTTTCCAAGTGAGGTCTCATTGGCTGGAACGCATCATTTATTAGGCAGTCCTCATATTCTGGGAAGATTCTTTGGCAGTTTTTAGTCAACTGACTATTCAGAAGGGATTTAAAGAGCCAAGATTCATTTGGGATTTAACTGGTGAAAATACAATCCAATTTCTTGATGAGAAAAACCACAAAGTTAAAGAACTAACAGGTTTTTAGGCTTATTTATGTACCTGAGAGAAGACAGCACCAAATCCATCATCAACAGCAGGTAAATGCCAGGTCTGTTTTCTATTTTAGCCTGTGCTAATTCCAAGGGTGACTGCTGTCTTTTACAAATAAGCAAAACAAAACAAAACAGATAAACAAGTGGACAAGCAAATCTTTGAGGACAGTGCATTTCAAATAGCAAGCAAAGTATTGCTTATTGCTGCTATTTTTTGTTACTTTTTATTCCAGTTAATAGTTATTAAAATGCCATTATTTGTTAATTTTCAACAGGCCATGTTCTTGGTCACTTTTCCAGTCATCAAGAAGGAGATATGGCAATCCATTCATATTCTTTTTTCCTACCTTTCCTTACAACCAAAGTTTGGTCTGTACAGGATGGTTTATCTTATTTTATTTTTTTAAAGATTTTATTTATTTGACAGAGAAAGACACAGCGAGAGCGGGAACACAAGCAGGGGGAGTGGGAGAGGGAGAAGCAGGCTTCCCATGGAGCAGGGAGCCCGATGTGGGGCTCGATCCCAGGACCCTGGGATCATGACCTGAGCTGAAGGCAGACGCTTAACGACGGAGCCACCCAGGCGCCCCTGTACAGGATGGTTTAGATCAATGTAGTCAGAATAATAGGAAATTAAAACCAGAACATCTTGCAGGTAGAGTTGGCATAGCTGAGAATTTGTGTGAAAACTTTTACTTTAGTTTTTATTCACTAGATTTTGTTTCCACATTTCCAGTGTTTGTTTTTTTTTAAGCCTCATTTTTCTTTTCTTGTTCAAATGAAACTATAAATTAGGCCTAGATATCAATAAACCTCACAAATCTAAAAAAAAAGGTCTACCATTTAAAGAAGAGCTTGAACACTACTGAGTCTACTTCATTTGCTACTCACTGTGTAGTATGTAGTATGAAACTAAAGGGACATTTGACTCCATTATGTCTAATTTCTTTTCCCCTCTTCTTATTTTTAAGGAGACTGCTGTAATGGTGAAAACTATAAGCCATGTATAACCTGTGGGTGGCATGGTTAGGAGTACTGCTGCCCTTGATCAAGTTCATTCATTCAGTCCTCAAACCAGCACTGCCTCCAGTGATCAAGAACCAACCTTTCAGTATTTTCTGGGCCGCCCCAACAATGCAGTGTCAACATTTCTTCAATGTGGATCTGACTCTCCAGTTATTTAATATTATATCAAATCCTTTAGAGACTCAGAGGGGATCAACAATTGTCATATTTTATCCAAATGAATTAGGGTATTATCCTTATTTCTCTCAAGATGGAAAACCCTTTAATGGAGGGATTCCACAGAATATGAGTCTTTCTAAACACCTCAAGAAGACAGCTGATGACATTGCAAACGTTATCTCTTGGTGGAGATCAGAAGGTCTTGTTGTCATTGACTGGGAAAGCTGGAAACCCCAATGGGGTAGAAATTGGGGCAATAGACTAATCTATAGAAACTACTCCTTAGCCTTCACTAGAAACCGCCATCCTGAATGGTCAGAAATGAAAGTGAATACAGTTGCCCAACAGGAATTTGAAAATGCAGGAAGGAGTTTTATGCACACCACTCTCTCACTGGCTTTAGAAATGAGACCAAAGTGTTTATGGGGCTTTTATCTCTACCCAGACTGCTACAATTATGATTATAAAATAAACCCACAGACGTACACAGGTAAATGCCCAAAAGATGAAATTTTCCACAATGACCAACTCCAGTGGCTATGGGAAAAAAGCACAGCACTTTATACTTCAATATATTTGGATAAAATATTGAAGTCAAGTTTAAATGCTTTGAAATTTGTTCATTATCGAGTTAGGGAAGCCATGAGGATTGCTGAAATGGCTAGACGTGACTATATTTTGCCAGTTTTTATTTTTTCCAGACCATTTTATTTGCATAGTATTGAAGCTTTGTCACAGGTAAGAAAAAGTACAGTCACTCACCTAAAAATTGAAATTTAGTACAATGACTATATAAAATCTGTGAAAAAATGCTTTAGTATAATTATTTCCCCTTAATAATAGAACACTATTTTATTTTATTTTTACAACACTATTTTATTATTAAAGGTATATATTTTTTTCAAATGTCAAGTCAATTCTGAAACAGGATCACTGACAATTAGATGTTTACTTGGTTTTAAGATGATGATTCTTTTTTTTATTTTTTGTTTTTATTTTTTTATTTTTTAAAATAATTTTTTATTGTTATGTTAATCACCATACATTACATCATTAGTTTTTGATGTAGTGTTCCATGATTCATTGTTTGTGCACAACACCCAGTGCTCCACGCAGAATATGCCCTCTTTAATACCCATCACCAGGCTAACCCATCCCCCCACCCCCCTCCCCTCTAGAACCCTCAATTTGTTTTTCAGAGTCCATCGTCTCTGATGGTTTGTCTCCCCCTCCGACTTACTCCCCTTCATTCTTCCCCTCCTGCTTAAGATGATGATTCTTATTAGCTTAGCATTTTCAGGGGTTTCCTGCAGAAGAGTTGTCATGCTTTAATTAAATGATGCAACAGATTAATTTTAACCCTGGAGAAATTTCAGAATCAGCTTTTTAATAGGAAAGAGTAGTGGCAATTTTTCAAATCTAAAAACATACAAAACAAAGCTTGGGTAAATTATTAAGCAATTACAGTTTTTGTTATATTGCATTTTCATGTTTTAACTAAGTTCATTAAAAAATAACATCAATTCCATTGATTTTATATATTTTAGAGTCTACAGTGTGATCTAGTGGCTAGTGTCAAGGCTTTTAAAATGGTTTATGTACATAGATAGATATTGTTCTTAGACGTAACACAAAGTAGGAAGCACAAAGAGGTGGGAATGAGCTTGTTTGGAAGATAATGAGTTTGCAGACACGTGGAAGTATTCAAGCTTTAGCTAGATTGTCATTTAGATAGAACATTATTAAAAGGCTTCAATCATTGGATGGGTAGCTAGATAAGAAAACCCTTAAATCTCCATCCATACCCGTCAGCCCACAGTTCTGTTACTCCAATACTCAACACAGACACAGGGCCATTGGAAAGACAACACAGCTCACCTTATTAGACCACTCATGTTTGAGATGAGGAAATTTAAAAGCAGTATCAATTCTTCCTCAAATTTTTCAGAATAAACATCTACTGACCCAAATGCTGTTGATTAGATTTGACACTTCTATCATTGAAGGATTACTCATTAATGGGATGTTCATTCATTCATAGCATCTTGGCAAAAAGTTGGAGATCTCAGAGGTGTCTAATCCACCTTTCACCCAAACATGGATTCTTTCTTATTTGGCCTCTGCTTCAGCACTTTTCAATGGGCTCTCCCTATTCCAGAAGAAAAACTGCCATTTTGGAACAATGTTAATTCCCAGAAAGTTCTTGAGTATGTTGAGTCTACTCTGCTCCTGGATAACTTCATACTATTAATTCTAATTCTACCTTCTGTTGCAACCTAGAATAAATCAAATCCTTCTTTCAAAAGTCGGGTCTCCAGGTATTTGAATACATCAGTTATACCTACCAAAATCTTCTCATAAGTCATTCCTCAAGTAACAGATCTCTCAAATCATGTCACTTTCTCAGATCCTTTTGGGGAAAAGACTAGGTTATATTTATTCATTCCAAAATTATTTATTGAGTGCCTATAATGTGTCATTGTATTATTAATAATAATAATGATAATAACAGTACTAATATTATTATTGTTAATAATAATAATGGTAGAAACTAATAATGGCCCATGCAGTTAGTTTGTCTTGAAAGAAAATGAGAGAATGAGATGAGCCACATTTTATTTTATTTTTTTAAAGATATTAGTTATTTATTTGACAGAGAGAGAGAGAGCACATGAGCAGGGGGAGGGGCAGAGGGAGAAGGAGAAGCAGGCTCCTGGCTGAGCAAGGAGCCTGATGCGGAACTCGATCCCAGGACCCTGGGATCATGACCTGAGCCGAAGGCAGACACTTAACCGACTGAGCCACCCAGGTGTCCCAAGATCAGCCACATTTTAAGGAAAGTCTTGTTCACAACTTTCTTATTTTTTGTGCTATTAGACTTCTCACATAAATTACGGGCTAAGTATCACCTCTGAGCTCTACTTCAGAAATCAATAGACCACATACTCGACTCACAAAAAACTATAGAATTTGAGTATTATTATATTGAAGCATTTTAAAACATCCTATTGCCTTCACCAATCAACAAATGATGAGTCTTTTTTACCTATTGTCTAAATAACATAACTTTTCAAAGAAATAATTTAGAATACCAACTCTGTTTGATATTTTCTTTCAGAAGTGTCTCAATTTAAGTGAGGGACTTGATTTACATTTAAGGAATGTAATACTGGCTAGTAAAATAGAAGGATGGTTTCCTTTCTTGTTCCATTACCTACCCAATTTGTGGAACGTAAGCACTAGTGTTACTGGAGGCTTCCCATAATTCAGGGCCACTTTGCCATGACACGGCCATTTTCTCATCCTAGTTTTTGAACACTGTGTCTTTGTGCTGGATCTCTGGTTCGCCACACCTTGGAAGGAAGGGAAAAATGCAGATTCCTTCATCTATCATCTTCTCTTTGTTCCATCTCCCCTTATGCCCTGCATCTTTGTTCTTGCTCTATAATCATGAACATAACCTTCTCAGTTTCTTGTCTTGGTAAATTATAATCTACTTAGTTGCCCCGTTTGAGTGTCACTTGTATTCTCCCTTCCCTTTCCATTATCCAATAGATATCCACCTTAATTTCCAAATCACTCTTCAATCTGTCCCCTCTGCTTTACAAGGACTGACATTGCCTTTGTTGAGACCCTCATCATTTCTCATTGAGCAGTGCGCATCATCTCCTAATTGGTGTCCCTCACTACCATCTTGACTTCCTCCTCCAATACATGTTTTTTGTGACAGCCAAAAACATCTATCCAAGTTGCAAATTTCTGGTTTTCCAGTACTAAAACTATTTTTGTACTTAAGTCCTAATAATTTAAAATGGCATAAAAGATTCTTTGTATTTGGATCCTCCCTATATGCAAAGATTCAAATGCCTTCACTTCTTCCCAAATCCCCTGTGCTTTACCACAAGAGTTACTGGCAGTTCCCTGGGAGGACTATTTTTTTCTACATAGGAACCTCTGCCCTTATTCTTCCTACTGTACAAAATTCTGCCCTCTCTCATTGGTCTTATGAATTTCCACTCATTTCCAAGGACACATCTGAAATCTCACCTCCTGTTTTCCTAGACTCTTCCATGTAGCATTAAGCAGTACTCCTGATCTATAGGTGTAGTCGGACAAAATAGAACTTAATTTGTTATACTATAATTACTTTTTTTTTAATCACAGCAAGCTTTGTTCTTTTTTCATTATTATTATTGTTCAGTAGTTAGAGGTAGTATAGCATCAAAGTTAAAGAGTTCCAGCAACTTATAATTACTTGTTTATATGTCTGTCTCAACCATCACACTAAAGAGCTCCCTTGAGGGCAGGAACTGGAATCTATTTCATTTTTATATTCTCAGTGTCTAGAATATTGCCTGGAACATCATAAATATTTGTCAAATAAAAGTAAGGAACTAAGGCAAAATTACGTTCCCTAATTCTGCTCTACAGTCCTTTGTTTCAGAAACACGGATAACATTATCAATGTGTTTTTTACCACAATTAATAGGTTGAGTCTTATCACTGAAATGTCAATGACTAACTTTAGTTTGGCAGAAACTACTTGTGATACTTTTCTTTTCTAGGAAGATTTAGTACATACAATTGGCGAGAGCGCCGCGTTGGGGGCAGCAGGGATAATACTGTGGGGAGGATACGAATATTCTGATTCAAAGGTAAGCAGTGATTTCTCTGTCAGCATCTTGAATATATTCTAGAATATTGGGTTTTTTTTGTTTGTTTTACTTTTTCACTTCAGAGACAAATGGTTATCTGCTCACATGACTTTAATGAAGTTCAAAGAGTACAGGACTAACACTGCTCGAGCACCTACTCTGTACCAGCCACTGTGGCTAGTGGCAGCATGGAAAGAGCACAGGTTTTCCAATCAGACAGCCTTAAGGGGGGATTCAATTTTCATGTTCTAGAAGTGTAATCTTAGGCTAGTTAATTAACCTCTGTGAGTCTCAGTTTCTCCCTCTTAAAAAAAAAAAAGGGTACTGAAATAAAACCTAATCTGCAGGGATTTCAGTAGATGCAATGACATAATGTCTATGTGACAAAGAAAAAGAATACTAAAGTTTAAAAATAAATATTATTTCATCCACGTTAAGAAGGATGGATTTTCTAAAAATGGCTCTTTATTGCCTGATTGGTGATGATAGAAACGCTCTTGGGAGGAAAAAAATATATGTATACAAAGGTTTATTAACAATCTGCTCTTGATAGTAGTGCATACACAAAATAACTATTATTTTTCACAACTGAATTTGAACATGTTCTATTGGTTGCGTGTCACACTGCCTAAGTGAAAATTCTGAACGACAGCTTTTCCTCACTTCCAGGTATGAACAAATAGTCTCATTTTCAGGTATTAAAACATCCAGTCTCATAAAACATAAAAACAGCCATCTCTTTCTCATTCAGCATGGCACAAATGAGAATCCGCATGGAGGAGCTGTTAAGAGCAGGGGGCCTGAAGTTGGGTTCTTTGATGTCCACTGCTTGCTTTTTGTCACCTACTAGCCATGTGACCTTGAGCAACTCATTCATTCTACAATTCTTCTATCTGTAAAATGGAGGAAATAATAGTATCTGTCTCACTGGGCTCTTATGCGAATTGCATCATAACACACATAAAGCGCTTAAAACAGTGCCTGGGATGCGGTATGTGCCAGGTACATGTTGGCTATTATTATCCGGGTTAACATTTCCTGCCCTCTGTCCCCACACACCACACTTAGGTCTTAGGTATGGGCAAGAGGAGTATGGGGCAATTTCTTTGTTTATTTGCTTTAAGAAAGGGTGTGGGAGACTGGATTGGAGAGGAGACAAAGTGGGCAATGTAATTTTTATTTATTTGGGGCATTTATAATATTTTTATCTTTTGAAGTTCTTCCCACACAACTGCCACATAGGGACTGGCTCTTTCTCGCATGCGGGGTCACTGAGATTTGGTTAGAGATACCCCCACACTGCACACAACTCGCACGCCCCAGGGCTTTGCTCCTGAGGCATTGGCAAGAGGAAGCTGGCATATGCTCAGATGGGGAAGACTGCCAGAGTTGCAGGCTGGCAAGAGGATCAGCAGATCACATTGGACTGTGTTAAGTTTCGAATGCTTGTGAGACATGCAGGTGGAGATGTCAAATAGGTAGGTGGGTATGCAATTGGTTCAGGGATAAAGTCTGAGAAATACACAGTTGGGAGTTCTATTTAAAGCAAGGAGATGGGGTGAGTGTACCCAGAGAGAATATAGCTAGAGAAGAGAAGAGGTCCAAGAATTAAGCCTAAAGTACTCCAGTGCTCAGAGGTAGGAAAGATGAGCAGGAGCTAGTAAAGGAACTATGAAGGAACATCCAAGGAGGTAGAAAAAACCCAGTGGGGTGTGATGTCCTGGAAGCTAAGTGAAGAAGGTATGTCAAGGAAGAGCGCAGGGACAGAACAGGAGATGCCCAAGTTGAACTTGATTGTTTTTACCCGTGTTCTATGCTCTCTTTGAGTATAGTCTTCCATCAATCTCTTTCTCTCTCTCTTTTGTTCAATGGTTTGCTTGTTTTTTTTTTTAATTCCATCTGTCCTAGAAACCCCCTCAGATAAGGAGGCTTGTCCTGACCAAAAATAGCATTTGTTCCTAAATAGAGTATGAGGCTAACTTAGACTGATGTCCCTGCACCAAAAACATTACACACAGGATTTTCATCACTTGTTACTGTCCAAAGTGATACCTTGTTCAGCCACCCATCATTAGGAGCTTTATTCTACCTTGTGACTTTCCATTTGAACCCCCTAAGTCCTCTCTAGATGGATTCACAGTACTGGTGCCTCTTTCTCACGGAGAAAATATCCCAGTGCTTTAAATTAATTGGAGTTTAATTATGGACCAGTGTTAATATTGATCAAAATAATTGAAGTGCTAATGGAGAATTGAGTGTATGTTATTAATGAATCTACTAGGATTTTCCCATGGTTCTTCTTATATGGATCAAGGCAGGAATTTATCAAGGTTCTAGCCAGATTCTTCTGGGCTACCTGATGATATCATTTTGATTAGGCCAGCCTATCCTAGCAGCACAGTGTGATCAATAGCTGGAAATATGTCCTAAAGTCCAAAGTTATGGACATATCATTCACACCTAATGGCAGCTTGTGGAAGATCACCTTCCTCACTATCACTGGACCCTATATGCTAGTACAAGTGATTTGGGCATTTGGTAATAAATAATGATCTTTTATATTCTACATACTACAACCTGACTAATGGATAAATAAAGTATGCTGTATTTATACTATAAATACTGAGTCACAGCTAAAATGAAAAAAAAAAAAACAACAGAGCTAATAGCCACATATATCAATATGAAACAAAAACCTTGAAAATGTTAACTTTAAAAGGCAAGTTGCAGAAAATAAAATATCTCTAATGACATAAATTTATGTGAAAGTTTAAAAACACAAGATAATACTATAACTGCTCATATATATATATATATGCAAAGTAAATATATATATATATATAGTAAAGTTATAAAAACATGGATGCAAAGACTACCCTCCCCCACCCCCCCAACTTCAGGAGAACTGTTACCTCCTTAGAGGTAGGGAGAAGAACGGGATAACGTGGCAGTCTTAGAAAAATCTGCCCTATAATATTAACGTATCTTAAGTATCGGTGTTGAAGATGTTTCACAATTAAAGTTAAATTTAAAATAACCATGCCATATTAATGCTGACCTTTTTAAAGTGTTACTACAAATATCTCTTTATATTAATTCCTAGTTAAAGGCATGGATATCCCTCCTCAGCCTCACCAAATATAAAGCTTCAGGTATTAATATCACCTGTGTAATAGAATCACATTTTGAGAGTGAGCTAACTAGATCTCTACTTTTCCTACAGGAAACCTGCTTATCTGTGCAAAAGTCTATCCAAGGGCCACTGGGCCATTATGCTGTCAATGTGACATCTGCAGCCAAATTCTGCAGTCAAAGTCTATGTAACAATAATGGAAGATGTATCCGAAAAACACCTGAATCCTCCTCCTATCTGCATATGCCTGAAAGCAGCACTAAGAAATACATCCTAAGTAAGAGTTTCAGATTCATCATTTCTCCAACTAGTAAACTGAAGACAATAAGGGCCATGAAGAATGGATTTGTGTGTCACTGCTATTACAGCTGGCACGGAGAATCTTGCCAGCGACAGTCTTCGGATCTCTTGAGAGGGAAGAGCGAGGCGCCTATGACTAACTTTAATTTATCAGTTTTTCTCAGCATGACCTTCTCTATGATTCTGTGGAATTCTGCCACTCCCTATTTCAATGTCAATTTTTCCTTGAAATACTGAAGAGTAGAAAATGCTGGGGTTTTTTTCCCCTTTCACTTAAGCTACTTCTAAAATATTTATTGGCTTTAAAGTAAAACGTTTTTCAAAAGTGGTCATTGGCTCCCCATTCCTTGCCAGAGTGATTATTTTATAGGGCGCTTCCTTCGTGCTAGGCACTAGGCATGAGGAAGTGAACACACAGAAGTCCCTGCCCTTGCAGAGCTTAGATTCTTGTGAGAAACTGAACAATAATAAGTAAACCATAAATAAATACATATATATCAAATGAAGATAAGTGCTGTGGAAAATAATAAAGTAGGGTGAAGGGATCAGGGGGTGTGGCGGAGCATCGGAAAATGTATATAAGGTAGACAAATGAGCCCCCTAATGAGATGACCTGAAGGGGGAAACGCATAGCAACTACATCCGCATTCTTGGAGTGGGGAATAGGGAAGAGCAAAGAGAGCAGCCTCGGAGAGTTTCAGGACACCAAGAAGGCCGGTGTGGCTGATGCAGGAGGAAAAGGAGGGGGAGGGGAGAGCCAGGTCATTCATTAACTCTGTAAGAACTAAGAGTGTGAGCGAAGATACTTTTTTTTTTTTAATAATTAAAGAGAAATTTCTGGAGGAAATCCAGTCAAATAAGATATAATATCTACATTAAAAAATAATACACACTTAAATTGGATAAAAACAATAGCATCTATTAGGATTAGATTGATATTGCTTATGTTCTTGAGACTCCAACCATTTATAACAAATTGGAAAATTTGTCCTTAGGTCATATGGAACATGGAGCACTACAATAACATGGGAGCTAAAGAAGGCAAACATTATGTTCTAGCTATCTGTGCTCCAGGGACTGGGAATTTCTAAATAATTCAAGTGACCCCAGGATACCAAGTCATAGGGCAAGAGGGAATCTATACTGAATTCTGTCAGGTTCAATTTTATCAGGAGTATCACTAGGGCTCTTAGAAATTGATTTGGCAATCATCCTCATCAGATGGTAAGTCCTATTAGACTCCTCTAAAATGGAATTTATATAAGAAATTCTTTGATATTTGTTGGTTTATTAAAGTATACTGTATCTAAGCAAATCATTTCCTTTCAATTCTTGATGCATGCTAAGTCATTTGAAAAATTCATTTGGTCACTTGGGCTGACCTAGTTCTAATCCAGATCAATGTCTTTCATAAAGACTCAAAAGAGATTAATAGTATCCTAAATACTATTTCCCTCAGCTTAGGGAGGATACTGTCTGACACTTTCCAAATATTGTACTTTCATATGTACTTCATCTTGGCCCCCATACAGAGGGTGGATAGGAAGATCACACTCAGATTCGGACTTCATTTGTTCATTCGTTCATTCATTCATTTTCAGGAGGAGTAAAAGTTGAGGCAGTGAAATAGAATAAGTCAAATTGAGGGCTCTTTGTTAAATTCCCCTATTTTGTTGGTATTCTGCTGCACCAAGGCTGAAATTACAGTCATTCAATTCTTTTGCCCAAACAAGAAATGTTTTTACAACTATCAAAGTTGGTACTAAGCCATGATAAGTGAAGAGGAATGGCTCTTATCCTTACAGGGATGTTTTCAACTTTATTCTATCAAGGTTTTGATATGCAATGAATTCCACTAAAGCAGGAAAAGTCAAATATTAATAAGTATTATCACCATTTTGAAGATGAAGAAAATAGGATATAGAGAGAATGAAAGGTATAGCTAATTTTACCCACTTATCAATGAATACATCAAGTATAGGATACACATCACTGCTCCCTACTGTTTAAGCTTACAGTGCCTCCAAAATAATCAAGGGATAATAAGAAGAATTGAGGTAGATGAAAGAAAAAGGGAAAACATATAGAAGATACATAGAAGAAAATAGGAAACATCCCAATTCTATAATTCACAGATAATCATTTTTTCTAAATAAAAAATGTTAAATTTTATGTCACTTAAATTTAATAGAAAGCAAAAGAAACTAAGACCCAAGGAACTACCACATTTCTAATAATCGATTCTTCAAAACTTTGTTTTTTTACATCTGCTCAAGTTAAAAACAGATTATGAAAAACATTTAATTTTGTTGTAATTTGTTTTGACTTTCATAATTTTGGGTTTCCAGACTATAATACTTAGTCAGCTATCTCATAAAAAGGGGAAGTCATCAATTATGTCCAATCCAAAGACGAATATGCACCTCTCTATTTTTCTTGTAAAAAATCAAAATTTAAACTCTATTCCTCTGCTACAATAATTCCTCAAGAGACATTAATAAAGGATACATCTGTAAGAACAATGGCTTTTAAATACTACAAATCACTTTAGTAAATGAAACATACTTTCCAAGATGATAGGAAGTCCTCGTTAGACACCCGAAAAGCACCCGTCTCTCTCCTGACTTGCCTGAAAAATGACACTGACTCTTCAGGGCCCTGAAGGTGTTTCTTACCACCCATTAATTGTTCAAAAATCACAGTACCTTTTATTTGGACACAAGCTTTTTTATCAGATACTTGTTTTTTTCCAGTCTCTTAATTGTTTCACACCACAATCAGATGGAATGTATGTCTTCATCTCAGAAACAGAATGTCATAATCATACTTTCTGGTCCTCAGTAAATTCATAATTCATGTCATCATCTTTATTTTTTTAATTATTTAATTAATTAATTATTTATTTATTTGAGTGAGTGTGTGAGAAAGAGTGAGAGAGAGAGAGAGAGAGAGAGAGGAGGAGCAGGGGGAGGGGCAGAGGACAAGTGAAAAGCAGACTCCCCACTGGGCAGGGAGCCCGATGTGGGGCTTGATCCCGAGACTCCAGGATCATGAACTAAGCTGAAGATAGACGCTCAACCGACTGAGCCACCCAGACACCCCCATCATCTTTATTTTAAATTAGAGATAGTCTTTACAAAGCCTTGTAGCTTTCCCTTTTAATTTAGACTCTCATCTTTAGCTCAGGATAATTTTCCTTCATTATTTTTCAATGGTTTCCTTTCTTCCATTCTCTCTATCTACTTAGGAAATTACTATTAGATGGATCTTAGTTCCAGATCTGTACTAGATGTTGCTTTCCTTTCCAGGATTCTAAGTCTTTGTCTTTTTTGCTTTGTAACAGATTCACCCACCTTTTCTTCTAGAATACTAGTTTAGTCTTCATCATATTTTTAATTCCAAAGAACTCTTTTTTGTGTGTATGTAAGGAAATTGCTCCTTTTTTGTAACAGCCGTGTTTTGGTTTGTGGATTTGATAGCTTCCTGAATCTCTCTGAGACTATCAATTAGATTTTTTAAATTGCAGTTGTTATATATTTTATTCTGTTCCACTTTCTCTAAAATCAGCTGTTCACTTTATTAATTTCTTCTCTTTCATACTGTCCATGTGTACCAAATGTTTGGTGATCCTTGGTCATCTATTTATATTCATGAAGGACCAGAGTGACTGAAAAAACTGTCACAGGGATCTCCCCTCCCCACATTTCTTTGGGCATTTTTACTCAACAGGATTCTTGTGTGGAATGGGAGGATGGATTGTATGTAGACAGTGAAAGGGGCTGAGGCATGTTGACAAGTCAGAGGCCATTTGGAGCATGTGAATAGAAAACAGGCAAGCCTGGCCCAAGCTTCTCGGCAAGATGGCGGAGGAGTAGGAGACCTGGATTTCGTCTGGTCTCAGGAATTCAGCTGAATAGGGATCAAACCATTCTGAACACCTATGAACTCAACAGGAGATCGAAGAAGAGAGTAGCAACAACTCTCTGAACAGAAAAGCGATCACTTTCTGGAAGGTAGGACGTGCAGAGAAGTGAATCTGAGGCGATATTCGGGAGGATAGCCGGTGGGGGAGGGGGTCTCCGTCGGCCGCTTCTGGCAAGTGCTAGAGCCGCGGAGCACAAAATTGGAACTTTTAGAAGTCGGTTCCACTGAGGGACGTCGCTCCAGTGCCTAAGTGGGAGGTGGAAACCTCGCGGGACAGTGTGGTCTCAGGACCCTCGGGGTCACAGAAAGACCAGGGGTGCCTGAGTGCAGCAGAGCTCCCAGGTATCGGAGCGGAGAAGCCGGCTCCAGAGACGGAGCCGAGGCGCGGGCTCTCAGCTCGGGGTTGCCATAAACTGTGATCCGCGGCCCAGTCGGGCCACTGCTCCTCCAGCAGGGACCCAACAAGCGGGAGAGCTGGGGAGACTCCCCTTCCTCCCCCGGGAGGAGCGGCGCAGGAGCGCACGCAGGGATCTGCTGGGTTTGGAGACTCCACACGGGGTCGGGTGCCAGAGATAGAAATGCTTGGTCACAGGCCGGGTGAGCACGGAGTGCAGCCGGAGACCGGGGAGACGGGAGTGACTGCTTTTCTCTGGGGGCGCACTGAGGAGCGGGGCCCCGAGTTCTCAGCTCCTCCGGGCAGAGAGTGGGAGGCCCCCATTTTCACCCTGGTCCTCCAAAGCTGTACCGAGAGCTTGTAGGGAACAAAAGCTCCTGAGAGCAAACCCGAGCAGCTTGCTTAGCCCGGACCGACAAGGGCGGGGCAATCCTGCCTCCTGCAAAGATATTTGGGAACCACGGCAACAGGCCCCTCCCCCAGAAGATCAGTAGGAACAGCCAGCAAGGCAAGACCAAGTTTACCAATCAAGGAGAACGGGAGAACTCCAGCGCTAGGGGAATACTGCACATAGAATTCATGGCTTTTTTACCATGACTCATTAGTTTTTCAAAGTTAATTTTTTTAACTATTTTTTTTGAATTTTTCTTTTTCCCTTTTTCAACCAACATCTTATCAATCCCTTTTTTTAAAAAAAAACATTTTTTATTTTTCATTTTTAGAGTCATATTTTATCCCTTCATAGTAGTTACCCTTATTTTTGGCATATATATATATGTTCTTCTCCCTTTAAAATTTTGACATACAGTTTCTTCTAACAGATCAAAATATACCCTAAATCACTAGTGTATGGCTTTGTTCTAGTCTCCTGCCTGATCACAGTCTCTCCTATTTTTTTATTTTTTTTTAAATCTTCTTCTTTCTTCTTTCAAACAACTTCTTATCTTATCAATTCTGTTTATAAAACCTTTTCTAATTTTCATCTTTACACTCATCTTCCATCCCTTCATTGTATTAACCCTTACTTTGTACATATATAAGTCTTTCTTCCTTTAAAATTTTAGGAGGCACTTTCTTCTAACAGACCAAAATACACCCAAAATCTAGTGTGTGGCACTGATCTAGGCACTAGCCTGATCATATTTGATCATATTCTGTTTGTTTTTGTTTTGTTCTGTTTTTGTTTGTTTTTATCTTTTTCTTTTTTTTTCTCTTTCTTTTTCCTTTCTTTCCCTTTCTTGTCCCCTGGTTTCAGGTCTTTTTTGATTTCTATAGAGTATATTTGCTGGGGACGTTGTTAACCTGTTAGCATTTTGTTCTCTCATTCATCTATTCTCCTCTGGACAAAATGACAAGACGAAAAAATCACCTCAGCAAAAAGAACAAGAGGTAGTACCGTCTGCCAGGGACCTACTCAATACGGACATTAGTATGATGTCAGACATAGAGTTCAGAATCATGACTTTAAAGATACTAGCTAGGCTTGAAAAAAGCGTGGAAGTTATTAGAGAAACTCCTTCTGGAGAAATAAAAGAACTAAAAACTAACCAAGTCGAAATCAAAAAGGCTATTAATGAGGTGCAATAAAAAATGGGGGCACTAACTGCTAGGATAAATGAGGCAGAAGAGAGAATCAGCGATATAGAAGACCAAATGAGGAAAATAAAGAGGCTGAGAAAAAGAGGGAGAAACAACTACAGGATCAGGAGGGCAGAATTCGAGAGATAAGCAATACGATAAGACGAAACAACATTAGAATAATTGGGATCCCAGAAGAAGAAGAAAGAGAGAGAGGGACAGAAGGTATATTGGAGCAAATTATAGCAGAGAACTTCCCTAATGTGGGGACGGAAACAGGCATCAAAATCCAGGAGGCACAGAGAACCCCTCTCAAAATCAATAAAAATAGGTCAACACCCCGACATCTAATAGTAAAACTTACGAGTCTCAGACACAAAGAGAAAATCCTGAAAGCAGCTCGGGAGAAGAGATACGTAACCTACAATGGTAGAAACATTAGATTGGCAACAGACCTATCCACAGAGACCTGGCAGGCCAGAAAGGACTGGCATGATATCTTCAGAGCACTAAATGAGAAAAATATGCAGCCAAGGATACTATATCCAGCTAGGCTGTCACTGAAAATAGAAGGAGAGGTAAAAAGCTTCCAGGACAAATAAAAACTAAAGGAATTTGCAAACATGAACCAGCCCTACAAGAAATATCGAAAGGGGTCCTCTAAGCAAAGAGAGAGCCTAAAAGCAGCATAGATCAGAAAGGAACACAGACAATATACAGTCACAGTCACCTTACAGGCAATACAATGGCACTAAATTCATACCTTTCAATAGTGACCCTGAATGTAAATGGGCTAAATGCCCCAATCAAAAGACATAGGCTATCAGATTGGATTAAAAAACAAAACCCATCAATATGCTGTCTACAAGAGACTCATTTTAGACCCAAAGACACCCCCACATTGAAAGTGAGTGGGTGGAAAACCATTTACCATGCTAATGGACACCAAAAGAAAGCTGGGGTGGCAATTCTTGTATCAGAAAAATTAGATTTTAAAACAAAGACTGTAATAAGAGATGAAGAAGGACACTATATTTTACTTAAAGGGTCTATACAACAAGAAGATCTAACAATTGTAAACATCTATGCCCCTAACATGGGAGCAGCCAATTATATAAGGCAATTAATAACAAAAGCAAAGAAACACATTGACAACAATACAATAATAGTGGAGGACTTTAACAATCCCCTGACTGAAATGGACAGATCATCTAAGCAAAAGATCAACAAGGAAATAAAGACTATAAATGACACACTGGACCAAATGGACTTCACAGACATATTCAGAACATTCCAACCCAAAGCAACAGAATACACATTCTTCTCCAGTGCCCATGGAATTTTCTCCAGAATTGATCACATCCTAGGTCACAAATCAGGTCTCAACTGATACCAAAGGATTGGGATTACTCCCTGCATATTTTCAGACCACGATGCTTTGACACTAGAAGTCAATCACAAGAAGAAAGTCGGAAAGAACTCAAATACATGGAGGCTAAAGAGCATCCTACTAAAGAATGAATGGGTCAACCAGGAAATTAAAGAAGAATTAAAAAAATTCATGGAAAGCAATGAAAATGAAAACACAAGTGTTCAAAATCTTTGGGATACAGCAAAGGCAGTCCTGAGAGGAAAGTATATAGCAATACAAGTCTTTCTCAAGAAACAAGAAAGGTCTCAAATACACAACCTAACCCTACACCGAAAGGAGCTAGAGAAAGAACAGCAAATAAAGCCTAAACGCAGCAGGAGAAGAGAAATAATAAAGATCAGAGCAGAAATCAATGAACTAGAAACCAAAAGAACAGTAGAACAGATCAACAAAACTAGGAGCTGGTTCTTTGAAAGAATTAACAAGATTGATAAACCCCTGCCCAGACTTATCAAAAAGAAAAGAGAAATGACCCAAATCAACAAAATCATGAATGAAAGAGGAGAGATCACAACCAACATCAAAGAAATACAAACAATTATAAGAACATATTATGAACAACTCTATGCCAGCAAATCAGATAACCTGGAAGAAATGGGTGCATTCCTAGAGATGTATCAACTAACAGAACTGGACCAGGAAGAAATAGAAAACCTGAACAGACCTATAACCACTAAGGAAATTGAAGCAGTCATCCAAAATCTCCCAACAAACAAAAGCCCAAGGCCCGATGGCTTCCCAGGGGAATTCTATCAAACATTTCAAGAAGAATTAATATCTATTCTCCTGAAACTGTTCCAAAAAATAGAAATGGAAGGAAAACTTCCAAACTCATTTTATGAGGCCACCATTACCTTGATCCCAAAACCAGACAAAGACCCCATCAAAAAGGAGAATTACAGACCAATATCCTTGATGAACATGGATGCAAAAATTCTCACCAAAATACTAGCCAATAGGATCCAACAGTACTTTAAAAGGATTATTCACCATGACCAAGTGGGATTTATCCCTGGGCTGCAAGGTTGGTTCAACATCTGCTAATCAATCAACATGATACAATACATTAACAAAAGAAAGAACAAGAGTCATATGATCTTCTCAATAGATGCAGAAAAAGCATTTGACAAAACTTTCTTTCTTGATCAAAACTCTTCAGAGTATAGGGATAGAGGGTACATACCTCAATATCATAAAAGCCATCTATGAAAAACCTACAGTGAATATCATTCTCAATGGGGAAAAGCTGAGAGCTTTTCCCCTAAGGTTAGGAACGCGGCAGGGATGTCCACTCTCACCACTGCTATTCAACATAGTATTAGAAGTCCTAGCCACAGCAATCAGACAACAGAAAGAAATCAAAGGCATCCAAATTGGCAAAGAAGAAGTCAAACTCTCACTCTTTGCAGATGATATGATACTGTATGTGGAAAACCCAAAAGACTCCACCCCAAAACTGCTAGAACTCATACAGGAATTCAGTAAAGTGCAGGATATAAAATCAATGCACAGAAATCAGTGGCATTCCTATACACGAACAACAAGACAGAAGAGAGAAAAATTAAGGAGTCGATCCCATTTACAATTGCACCCAAAACCATAAGATACCTAGGAATAAATCTAACCAAAGAGGCAAAGGATCTGTACTCAGAAAACTATAAAATACTCATGAGAGAAATTGAGGAAGACACAAAGAAATGTAAAAACGTTCCATGCTAATGGATTGGAAGAACAAATATTGTGAAGATGTCAATGCTACCTAGAGCAATCTACACATTCAATGCAATCCCCATCAAAAAAGCATCCACTTTTTTCAAAGAAATGGAACAAATAATCCTAAAATTTGTATGGAACCAGAAGAGACCCCGAATAGCTAGAGGAATATTGAAAAAGAAAAGCAAAGCTGGCGGCATCACAATTCCAGACTTCCAGCTCTATTACAAAGCTGTCATCATCAAGACAGTATGGTACTGGCACAAAAACAGACACATAGATCAATGGAACAGAATCGAGAGCCCAGAAATGGACCCTCAACTCTATGGTCAACTCATCTTTGACAAAGCAGGAAAGAATGTCCAATGGAATAAAGACAGTCTCTTCAACAAATGGTGTTGGGAAAATTGGAGAGCCACATGCAGAAGAATGAAACTGGACCATTTCCTTACACCACACACAAAAATAGACTCCAAATGGTTGAAAGACCTAAATGTGAGACAGGAGTCCATCAAAATCCTAAAGGAGAACACAGGTAGCAACCTCTTCGACCTCAGCTGCAGCAACTTCTTCCTAGAAGCATCGCCAAAGGCAAGGGAAGCAAGGGCAAAAATGAACTATTGGGATTTCACCAAGACAAAAAGTCCACAAAAAACAGTCCACAAAACCAAAAGACAACCGACAGAATGGGAGAAAATATTTGCAAATAACATATCACATAAAGGGCTAGTATCCAAAATCTATAAAGAACTTATCAAACTCAACACCCAAAGAACAAATAATCCAATTAAGAAATGGGCAGAAGACATGAACAGACATTTTTCCAAAGAAGACATCAAAAAAAAAGACACCTGAAAAAGTGCTCAACATCGCTCAGCATCAGCGAAATCCAAATCAAAACCTCTATGAGATACCACCTCACACCAGTCAGAATGGCTAAAATTAACAAGTCAGGAAATGACAGATGTTGGCTGGGATGTGGAGAAAGGGGCACCCTCCTACACTGTTGGTGGGAATGCAAGCTGGTGCAATCACTCTGGAAAACAGTATGGAGGTTCTTCAAACAGTTGAAAATAGAGCTACCATACGATCCAGCAATTGCACTACTAGGTATTTACCCCAAAGATACAAATGTAGGGATCCGAAGGGGTACATGCACCCCGATGTTTATAGCAGCAATGTCCACAATAGCCAAACTGTGGAAAGAGTCAAGATGTCCATTAACAGATGAATGGATAAAGAAGAAGTGGTATATATACACAATGGAATATTATGCAGCCATCAAAAGGAATGAGATCTTGCCATTTGCAACGACATGGATGGAATTGGAGGGTGTTATGCTGAGTGAAATAAGTCAATCAGAGAAAGACATGTATCATATGACCTCACTGATATGAGGAATTTTTAACCTCAGGAAACAAACTGAGGGTTGATGGAGTGGTGGGGGGTGGGAGGGATGGGGTGGCTGGGTGATAGACATTGGGGAGGGTATGTGCTATGGTGAGCGCTGTGAATTGTGTAAGACTGTTGAATCACAGATCTGTACTTCTGAAACAAATAATGCAACATATTTTAAGAAAAAAAAAGAAGAAGATAGCAGGAGGGGAAGAATGAAGGGGAGTAAGTCGGAGGGGGAGACGAACCATGAGAGACAATGGACTCTGAAAAACAAAGTGAGGTTTCTAGAGGGGAGGGGGTGGGGGGATGGGTTAGCCTGGTGATGGGTATTAAAGAGGGCACGTTCTGCGTGCAGCACTGGGTGTTATGCACAAACAATGAATCATGGAACACTACATCAAAAACTAATGATGTAATATATGGTGATTAACATAACAATAAAAAAAAGGAAACAGGCAAGCCTGGTAGGAACCCTCATAATTATCAAAGTAAGGAGAAACTAATCATGAAAGATTTGTCTAATTCCTCACGGGTTGAGCAGGCTTTCCTTTTTTATCCCCTCCATGCCCACTAGGGAGACCAGTTCATCTCTGCTTTTGTAGTTAGTCCAGTAGTGAAACTCTGAACTCTACTTAGGAAGATCTTTATATTTAAATGTCCTGGGGTTATGGGGCACCTGCTCATTCGGAAGAACATGAGACTCTTGATCTCAGGGTTGTGAGTTCAAGCCCCACATTGGGTGCAGAGATCACTAAAATGAATAAGTAACTAAATAAACTTAAAAAAAAATTTATGTCCTGGGGTCAAACGTCTTTGCTACTTGTCATTCTCCATACTCTGGGAAGTTGAATTGTCTGGTTCTGCTATACCAGAAGAAATATTTAATTGATTGCTCTGATAATTAGTCCTCAACACACTTCATCTTTTGGATCTCTTGTCTCTGCACTTAGGGTTTCTCTCTCCAAAGGAAGGAACAGCTCATACCTCTGCAATAACTTTCTACTATGTTTTATTTTTTAATTTAAATTTCTGATTCAATTACATCTGTTTTTAGTCCTTGGGTCATGTCACCACTTCTTGTTTTCAGGTTTATATCATATTTTTTTCTAAGGTATATGCTGAAAACAATGCAGTAAATACACGTGCTTAGTGCATCATCTTGAACCATTCGTTCTAGTAAATTAATGTTATATTTACTCAGGATGATAGCTAATGCCTTGCTAAGAGTTAATTATTCCATTATCATCAAAGACAGCCATTAGAATCTATTTTTTAAATAATATATATTGTGGCACACATAGCATTTGACCTCCTTTTTTTCTCTTTAATCTGGAAATCTTTTAAATATAGTTTTCTTTACCTCTCTATTATCCAGCTAAAGTCACAATCAAAGTTTTCTTTCTTTCTTAAGTCAGTGAATTTAAGTTGGGTATTTTCAGAAAGCAATGGTCATTTCTACCAATATGCTTTTAAGAGAGTCTGAGTTTGGTTATAAAGAGATTTAATGCAAGCCTCCAGTTTAACTTGGAAGACTGAGTCACCCCTGTAATGACATGTTTCTCTGAACCACCACAGGGCATCCTTTGCCACTCAACCTCTGCTTGGCATCAGGTGACTAAAGAGCCAGCAGCAAACAAAAGCAAAGGTAAAATATACTTTTTGTTCTGTTGGAAAAAATTTAAGGACTGTTTTTAGAAATATACTTTCTTAGGGGAGTTAAAAGTAATTTTGTTTTATTTCTTGGAATACCCCAATTTCTTTTCTGGACTAACTGTATTTACTTTGCAAATAGTTTACCTTCAAAATGTGAGCTTGATTTTATGAACCTAACACTCTACAAAATATATTTGTCGCTGATAGTTATAAGTGAGATTTCAGTTAGTTTTTTATTTATTGTAAATTTATATTTGAAAATGGATTCTCATTCGAGGCTTGTTTCATTTCGCCCTTGTATGCACAATTTCTTTGAAAAGTAGCTTTTTGCAGTATGTTGGGCTATCGTAACCTAATACTTACTTTGTAATAGCATCAGGATGTGTTCCCTGAAGTAGATTAGAAAACTGACTGTAAATAAGCCACAGGAGAGAGAGTACCACAGCTTTAATATTTTTTATGACATAGCTGTGAGGAATTCCTCAAGCTAACATTATATACCTAAATAGTTTTCTTTAGAATGTAAGTGCATTTCTTCATTGGATAAAGATTTCATTTTTGCTTAATTTTTAGTGAAGGATATTTTTAAAGATATGTTCCATAGTTATCATATCTACCATGATGGGCAGTATTAGAAGACTGTTATTTAGAAAAAGAAATTCAGTTTTTAGGAAATACATGACAGTTAAAAGGTTCAGAAAATGGATTTTTTTGGTCATATAAATAGATTTTAGTTTTCTTTCCAAACACTAACAACGGGACTGAATACTTAGAGATGACAATCAACAGGCACTTTAAATAAGAAAATCTCTCAGTAATTGGGAAGAAGATATATATGTAGGTAGATAGATTTAGATTTTCCAGAAAAGAAAGAACAAGTACCAAAATAATATAAGAAAGATAAATCTTAAACCATTTAATCTGGAGACAGAAAATCTTAAAGTCAAGAAATTTCCTAATCATGGAGAAAAAAATTGTCTACTTCAGTGGTTACATATATCAAAGGTAAGGTGAAAGATCTGAAAAATTAGGAGTTGAGGAAGGTAGTGTAGGCAATAAACTTGGTGTCTCTAACCCGTTTGCCAGCTCCTGAATAACTTTAATCTAGAACCATTGTTAGTTGGGATACTTATCTTACTGATAGATATTGATGTGGTAATAGCTAAGGAAGTTTAGTCACATGATTTATTTCCACCTTGTTTGTAAATTAGAATCCAGTTTGATGCTGGAGGGAAGATATCTTGCTGAGGTATTCACAGATTTTTTTTTTTTTGAAGATTTTCTTTCTTTATTTGACAGAGAAAGAGACAGCAGGAGAGGGAACACAAGCAGGGGGAGTGGGTGAGGGAGAAGGAGGCTTCCTGCTGAGCAGGGAGCCTGACGTGGGGCTTGATCCCAGGACCCCGGGATCATGACCTGAGCCGAAGGCAGATGCTTAACGACTGAGCCACCCAGGCACCCCGGTAGTCACAGATTCTTAATATTTAAGTGGAGTCACAAGCAAAGAGTTGAAATGGTGTTAAACAGAGAAAGTTAAGAAAAATTAGAAATTAACAAGTTATAAAAAATTTATGTGCAGAGACTCAGGGTTCATATTCTTTATGATTTTTTTTGAGAATTATAATGCATATCATATTTTCTTAGCAATAGGCTTCTTTGTGAACCCGATCCTTTGTTGGAAAAGGTTTTATCAAGTTCAGTGAAGTTATATTTAGACTTACATCATCATCTATAATTACTTGTTTGTTGAAATGTTAGTCTCCTTAGTTTAGCACATTCCTTGACTTTTTCTACATATGACAGAAGTGTAGATGCTGTGAATTTCTAACAGGAACAGTTTCCAGTTTGTCTTTTTGGCAGAATGAAGCCTTTCACCTGAGCACAGGTCCAGTGTTCATAACAGGTCCAAATGAATGAATTCCATGTTCCCTCTTATCAAGTATATTTGAAAAAACAAATCCTACTCTTCAAGGAACACTATTTCTTAGATATATCCTATTGGGTGGCTCAAGAATGGGCTATCATCCTAGGCTGGGACTGCGCTGCCTCTGTCATAGGCATTCTAGAACAACCTTGCTGCATCTTTAGTCCAACTCAGAACCTGCAATTGGAACATTTCTCAATTTCCTCATTGTCATAGGAGACCCTCTCAAGGTTATATTTAGAAATTAAAATATATCTCCTAATATTTTCAAGTTATATGGTTTGCATAATTAGATTGCCTGCAATTAATGGCTGTGAATAAATAAACTTATTTTTAAGAAACTAAAAAGTCTTTGTATGAAAAAGCATTTATGCCATATTTATTGTTAATGATCATTAATGCAGAAACTCAACTTTCTTTACTAATACCCAAATGTAACACAGTTCTCATTTCTTGTAAATGGGCAACCAAAGTAGAGAACACTGTCTCTAAATGATCTGTTTAAAATGCATGCAAATTATTGATTAATTATATACTATATTTGGTGTTTCAACAGTTTATTATTATTTTATTAAGAAACAAAGCATAAGGGACGCCTGGGTGGCTCAGTTGGTCAAACTTCTGCCTTCGGCTCAGGTCATGATTTCAGGGTCCTGGTATCGAACCCCACTCGGGCTCCCTGCTCAGTGGGGAGTCTGTTTCTCCCTTTCCCTCTGCTTCTGCCTGCCACTCCCCCTGCTTGTGCTCTCTCTATCAAATATACAAATAAAATATTAAAAAACAAACAAACAAAGCATAATCTACTTGGTTGCATAATAATGCATACTATTTGTTATTCAAAATGCTGGAAATTAGCCTAACTGGCAACAGTCAAGTTGCAGTCAAAAGCTCATCATTCATCCAGCAGGTGTACCTGGAGTTAAAGCCTAGTGCCTTAGAAGGAGCTATGAGATAGCTCTATAGCTCATCATACAAGATCCAAACCTAAAGAGTGAAGAGAAATTCACGCGAACATGATTTCACTAGCTCTTACTTTCTTCATGTGCCACAATCTTTTCAGATAACTTAATTTTAATGAGTTTGACAGTTTATCATAAAGTTTAGCAATGGTTGATGGCGATATTTCAGGTAGGAAACATTAGTTGCAATGCCAAAGGGCACTGTAAACTCAGGTGCGACTCAATTGAGTACCAGGAGATCAGACCATAGCAGTGAGATGTTCAGAGAGCAATCCAATTCAGAGAGACAGGCATCATGGGTAGAAAATCTGTCCTGTGTGAAAATGTCAGCAAGAGGTCTACAGAGTTGCAGAGAGGCGTGAGGGACGGGGTCGTGGGCAAGATTCCATCCCATATTCATACATGTTAAAGATTAGAATTAAAGTTTAATTTTCAACAGCTAAGACTTCAGCTCATAGGCAGAGAATGTCTATGCTGTGTTTGGATTTATAAAATGCTATCATTATTTATCATCACCACCCCACAAAAAGACAGTATTGTGACACACTAGAAAGGCTATTTGAAACAATAAAATTAAAACTGAATAGGTAAAACCATGGAACTTTTTCTAATGTGTTGAATGGTAAGTAGCCCTGGAGTCTTAAGATTTTAATCTCTTCTTTATACTGCCTTCTCTTGTATTACATTGAAATTTCCTTATTTTGTCTTGTAAAATAACACAAAAGGATAGCCGGATAGAATTTTTTAAAAGCAGTAAGAGTTGAGAAAGGATTTTTTAGAAGGGCAAGGAAGAATAAAAAGAAATAATAATAATGCCATGAACATTTGAAGAATTAAAAATTATTGTCAGGGGGCGCCTGGGTGGCTCAGTCGTTAAGCGTCTGCCTTCAGCTCAGGTCATGATCCCAGGGTCCTGGGATCGAGCCCCGCATCAGGGTTCCCTGCTCTGGGGGAAGCCTGCTTCTCCCTCTCCCACTCCCCCTGCTTGTGTTCCCTCTCTCACTGTGTCTCTCTCTGTCAAATAAATAAATAAAATCTTTAAAAAAATAAAAATGAAATTTCTAAAAATAAAAAAATTAAAAAAATAAAGATTACTGTCAGAATTTAAGCTTTGTCAAAAAGGTATAATTGGATAAAATACAATGGAATTGAAGTGCTTAAGAAAATTCAAGGAAAAATGATCTGAAGTTGAATAGGTAAAATGCAGTTACCTGAGTTATTTAAAATTAGGTTGGATAAATCACCAAAACTAATAAATTTTCAAGGAAATAAGAAGAACCAAAGCATCTTTTTCATATTCAATTCCTCCAACTACTTTTATTGTTCTAATTAGAGTTTTGCATTGTTTACAATCAGAGAAGGCCTATTACTCTATGGCACATTTTTCCACTTGTAATAAATAACATACTCATATTGTGTACTGCATCTTGTGGTGCGTAATAATACTAATCAATTTTTTCAAGTCTATCTTCTGTGTTTCTACTGAACTTCTACTAAACCATTAACCACTATTAGTTTTTCTTTACCATAGATAATTAACCAACCTATAATTAGCTCGTAACACCCACATGTCAGAATAGATGGTAACTTTTAAAGCTCTGGCTGATGGTGTTCACTTCAACTACAAAAAAAAAAAAAAAAAGAGGAGGGGCTTTCTTATTTCCTGAAGAGGGCTTTTCTTGCCAGATTTTGACAAAGCATAGCATTTTCTCAAGTAACTTTATAAAAAAATGATCTTTGTAATAATATCCAACTCAGATGTTACCTTTCCAGGAAGCCATGCCTGATCCCTTAAAAAAAATTTTTTTTAAGATTTTATTTATTTATTTGACACAGAGAGAGATGTAGTGAGAGAGAGAACACAAGTAGGCAGAGCGGCAGGCAGGCAGAGGGAGAGGGAGAAGCAGTTTCTCTGCTGAGCAAGGAGCCAGATGTGGGGCCTGATCCCAGGACCTTGGGATCATACTTGAGCCGAAGGCAGCCGCTTAACCAACTGAGCCACCCAGGCACCCCAGCCATGCATGATTCCTTTTAGTCAGAATCAATTTGTATCTTCTTTTTTTGTTTCAAGAGAACTCGATTGGTTTTCTAATTCAAATAATGGTTTTGGATAGCTGTTACGTCAACATAGGACAAAATCCCAACAGAAGTTGCCACTCAAAGAAATTTCACCCACTTCTTTCCCTCGGCCACCAGCTCTCCTTCCTGGAGGCAAGCAACATAATCAATTCTTGAGTGTCCCTTCCGGATATATTCCTTAGTACACAAATTACATACAAACAATGCACACATAAATATAAACAGAAATATAAATATACCCCTTTTTCTGAAAAATAATGGCAGCTTTCTATACACATTTTGCTTTTAAAAAATGTTAAATATACGTACGAATAAGTGTGTAAAACAAATATATATATTAAAGAATAATTAGGGTATCTGGTGAATATCCACATCAATATGTAGAAACAACCTCGTCCTTTGCTATAATTGCATAGTATTCCATTGTGTGGAAGTCCACAGTTTAACCACTTCTTTAATAATGGCCATTTGTTTCCAAACTTAATACTTATAGGCAATGCTGTGGTGAATAACATAAAAGCAGAATTTCTAGGTAAAAAGTTGTATGCATTTGTAATTCAGACAGAAATGTCCAGTTTTGTTTCCATTGGGAATGCACCAAACCTCTTTACCCTCTCCTCACTACAAACAATATGGAGTCTGTGCCTGCACGTTTCGCCTCGCTCCGATGTTTACTTTGCTAAAATATGCATGCTGTACAGAGAAATGGGTGCCGGCTGGAAAGCCAGGCCAAACCCAGTTTTCCCCGAGGTATTCCTGTCAGGACTCAGGCAGAATATGAAATTAAGCCATTAAACTCAATTAAAACATTGTGATCTGGCTACAACGTTTGGCCTCTCACGTGGCTGCCCTTCTACTCCCATCTTGCGCCCTGACAGTCCCATCTAGTACCCGGAGAATCCAGGTCCAACTCTCCTGTTTAAATATGGTTCTGGCCCTCAGGCCTGAGGTTGGGCCTCCACTCCCCCGATCCTAGTTTCTGTCTGTTTACCCCTCCTGGTATCCCAACTCCTCCAGCCAATGGCTTGGCTCATATCTTACAGGAAGGGGGTGTTGAATTTCAGTTATCATCTTGACCATGGCCATCGAAAGAACCTAAGTAACATTTCACAAACCACTAGGTTGCTTTACAGTTCAAAAACTTTAATTAGAAAGCTGAAGATTCAAATCAATCTAATGTTATTTTAAGGAGCTTAGTTAAAAACAGGTTGACAGAGGGAACATTTTATTCAAAATGTGGTCCCTAAGACTTTGTGTCCTTTTCCAAGAAAGCTGTTGATCTTGACTGCAAGAAATTTCAAGTCCTAAAGGAAAGTCATACTTTTTGACAAAGACTAAGTATATACTCTTGCATAAGGACAATCATATTCTCTTTCAGATCGCATTTCTTAAAACGGAAATTGTTCTTGCTTCATAAAAAACATGGCCTTTCCCACTGAAGAGTGAATTTTCCATTAGCATGAGTGACACGAACATAGTCATTTTTATATACTTAACAAAACCGAAGCTTATTTTTTAGGAAGACGGGAAGGGAAGCAGTTTTATACAATCAAGATAATCCAGTAGTTTTAAAATTTTTTAGATGGAGGGACATCAGTGCTCTTTGATAATGGCATGAAATGGAGTTATAATAAAACTCAGTACCTAATGACGAATTTGGGGGCTTAAAGGGATATTATCATATAGTGGATTATATTATAAACCAACTGGCACCAAGTTTTTAAGAAAAATGTATGGGAAAAACTTAATTGAGAAACTTCTATCCATTAAAGTATATTTTTTCTTCTGCTAGAACATACAGTTTTCACAATATTGATATTTCATGAGAGAAGAACTTACAAACCATCAGGATAAGACAGTGACTGACAATCAGACTAAGGCAGTAACATCCTTCAGAGCAAAAAATGGAAGCCTATTATTGGCATTTGCTTTAATGAGCTTTTATCAGAAAGCAGGTTAGCAATTCATACTGCAGAGCTGAGAGTATGGCTTTGAACTCAGTGGCTCTGCTTTATTTTTCATTCTGATAAATATTTATGCATATATTTTTATTACTAGCAACAAAATTATCACTTTGGTCAACATTTTCCTTAAAGGTTTGGAAATAAAACATTGCATTTTTAAATTTCCCAAAAAATTGGGTTCACTGGTATCCTCATTTAGGGATCATACCTTTTCAAATCTTATGGATTTAGGGGCAGACACATGGCATCTTAAAGGTTTTGATAACAAAATCTCAATATTGTGAAAAAGAGAAACAGAAGAGTTGTAGATTTGGAAAATTAATTCCTTCCACATTAAGGGATGGGTGTGTATGTTTCTAAAAGCCTTCCAACAGTGTTCCCTCTATTCAGAATTTAGAGTTGCAATCAAAATTAAAACAAAACTAGCAGGATTAATTTACAGATTTATAATATTATTATTTTTCTCTCATAGTGATTGTTAAAAATATTGTGAAATTCTGAATATCTGGGTTGCAGCACTGTCATCTGTGTCCTGGATTATTGCAAGAGCCTCCTGACAGGCTTCCTGCTGCTTTTCTCTTGTGCCCTTTCCCTTTTGGGCTTGCCTTAGCAAAGCAGCCAGAGGAATCCAGGTGAGCCCAGTAAGCCCAATTCAGACCAGGTCATTCTTCTCTCAAAACTTTCTAATTCTTTCCCACCTCACTTACAGGGAAAGCCAGAGTCCCAGCAGGGCCCTACAAGACCCTCTCTCTTACCTCTCTGTCGCCTCTATCTCGTCACTGGTTTCTTTGAAGTTCTTCAAATATGCAGGCATCCTCCTGCCTCAGGGTCTTTGCACCTGCATTCCTCCCATGCTTTCCCAGACATCCTTCAGGCTTACTCCTTTTCTCTTTCAGATCGGTGAGGCCTTCCCATCTAAAGTGAATCCCTGCATTATTTTTTTCTTTGCCATTACCACCTTCCAATGGGCTATATATTTTATGTACTCATCTTGTTTATTGTCTGTCTCCCCGAAAAGATTTTTTTAAATTTTATTTATTTATTTTTAAAGATTTTATTTATTTATTTGACAGAGAAAGACACAGCGAGAGAGGGAATACAAGCAGGGGGAGTGGGAGAGGGAGAAGCAGGCTCCCCGCGGAGCAGGTAACCCGATGTGGGACTCAATCCCAGGACCCTGGAATTATGACCCCAGCAGAAGGCAGACGCTTAATGACTGAGCCATCCAGGCGCCCCTCCCCTGAAAAGATTTAAGCCTTATGAGGGCAGGGGATTTTGTTTGCTTTGTTCACTATTGCATTCCTAGTACTTAGGGTGGGAGCCTGGTCTTTAGAAGGTGCTCAATAAATATTTCCTCAACACTAAGTACTGCCTTCACACAGGTGTCAGTGCCCCTCAGACTACCAGGAACACACCTACAGTTAAATGGGTTGGGTTTATTACATGTTACAGCAAGGGAAAATGCCCGTCATGAGGAACTGGGAGGTTTCTCAGTCAGAGGGTATCAGGAAGAGCCTGTGATAGGACTTTGGTTTTAGTTGGGTCATCTGACAGACTGGCCTAAGAAAATCGAGGTTTGCTCCATATTGGATGCTGTCAGAAAGGAGGTGCATATCTATAATTGGGTAAAGAATAGCAGTCATTCATTCAGCAAGAGAGAGGGATGTTTGATATTTTATGGGTGGCACAATGACCTTGTTTTTAATCTGTGCTTGCACAAAATGAAAAAGTGGCCTTGCTTTGTCTCATTTTATCATGGTCTGAGATTAAACTTGCTTGACGTTGGCATTCTGTGAAATTGTTTGTCTGATAGGAGAATAACACGGCATAGCTTTAAGTGTCTCCAGCTTCTGAAATCTGGATGTTGCTTTTTTTCCCCCTTAAATGTATCACAAGCAACTACACTTTTGTGGGAAAGGAGTGAGAGGGAAATAGGAGTAAGCAGAGGATAGAGACTTCTCTGTTCTCTGAGACTCTTGTATGTGCACGTGGCAGGCCCGTCTCCCTCCGGGGGACCTCCCCCCTTCTTTACCATCCCTCACATCAGGATGGGGTGAGGGCTGAGGCCTGCTGGATATAAGGCAGGCCCCACCTTTCTGTTATTTTTGTCACCTTCCCCTCTAGTAGGCTAAGCCAAGTAAGAGCAGCTTCAGCTGAGCCTTCCACACTGTGGCTCTTCTTTCTACCAGGGGAAGGGTCTGAGGAGAAAGCTATCTCCCTTGACCCTCAGGTTTTCTGGGAGCTGTGGCCTTGCTGGGAATCATTTGTTCAGGGGCCTTCAAAATGCCTTCACAGAAGTTTCCCTGTTGAAGGAAGGGAACTAGTCCCTCATATATGTTCCCAGAACAAACCCTACTCTTAGGAAGAGAAAACTGGGGAATAAAATCTAGGGGAGAAGTCCAAGTTAAACTCCTCACTTATCCCCACCGCGGATATCTTGCCGACTCTTCCTAAAATTCCACCAGTTAGAGATTTGCTTAAAGAAGCAAACCTTCCGGGGTAGATTGTAAGAGGCGGGAAGGAAGAAAGAAAAGGAAGGTGTTGCTCCTGGCGACTCGTGGTTAAGTGTGGGTAACCGCACAGACCGCTATGCTGTAACAAGCAGTCCAGAGACGGGGAGAGCTCTCCACAGTGGGGATTTGGGTGGCAGGGCCGGGATGAGCAAAAGGCGTCCAGAGGAGTTCTGAAGCCAAGGGCACGTTTGGAAGGGCAGATGTGGGGAGGTTCCCTGGTGAGGGAAGGAGGGCAGGAGAAGCAGCCAGCCAGTGACTGCACGGTGTGGGCATAGAAAAGTTTCTGGGAGGTGCCAAGTGAAGGGATCTCCTCTCAGGGAGCCATGTTTATTTATTTATTTATTTTTAAAGATTTTATTTATTTATTTGAGAGAGCGAGAATGAGAGATGGAGAGAGAGCACATGAGAGGGGGGAGGGTCAGAGGGAGAAGCAGACTCCCTACTGAGCAGGGAGCCCGATGTGGGACTTGATCCCCGGACTCCAGGATCATGACCTGAGCCGAAGGCAGTCGCTTAACCAACTGAGCCACCCAGGCGCCCCAGGGAGCCATGTTTAATTAGGAGTGACAGAGGGTTCATCAGCACCCTGTCCTGCCTGAGTGGGAAGCAGAGAGCTGAGACATACAGCAAACAGAAGACACAGGCACTGATTTTTCCTTATTTATTTTGCCTGTATTTGTTGTGTAATTCGCACATTTTATTAGGAGTTCTGCCTGCTACCTGCCGTGGAATGTGCACCTTCCATTCACCAGAATAAGGGGAATAAAAATGTTCTAGGATAAGAAGGAAGGAATCACTTGATAATTTTGTAATGAATGGGTGAGGATTTCTGAGGCAGTAATGTGGGGGCTGACCAAAGGGGAAACAATAATCAGTGGAAAGCAATGTTCTGAATAAAATCCAAAGCAGGAAGTGTTCTGGTAGGTTAGATTTTTTTTTCTTTGTATACATATATAGCCTTCTCTAACATGAACTGAGTATTAACTTTAAATAGAAGCTTTTTTCTCCACTATTAATGAACACATATGCAGATAAATCCATTTTTCTTATCCTGAGGCAGAACATAATAAAAAAATCAAAGATAAGGAACACTTTTAAGGACCATGACTCTTATTGTATTCATAAAATTATATTCCCTTGAAAATACTGTTCTTTTCAAATCATAACTTATACCTTCAGTATAACATATTTCATGTTACTAAGTGAAGTAATCTTATCCATGTTTGTTCTGTGGAGGAATACAGATATTTATTCAATTCATGGGTGAAGAAAATATCTACATCCATAGTTTTTAAAAACTGGTATTTTATATAGATATCCATTTACTTCTTAAATAGTACTTCTTAACTGTCTTTGAATAAAGTTTTACACATTATTTTAGTAATTGGTCTGTTCGGATTTTCTATTTTTCATAAATTATTTTATTTATTTATTTTTTCATAAAGTATTTTAAATTTTGGTTTACCTAGTGTCCTGGCCTAACAAATGCTATACGGTGTAGCTGGTGACATCTAGTGGTTAAAAATGATAATTACATACAACATGCTGCGCTCAGTTTTGTTGACGGAAATACTCAAAAGCCACAGATTGCATGGAAAAAACCTGTGGCAGTCGGTGTTCCTGGCTGTAACCAACCAAAACGAAACCTCACTGACTTGAGGAGAAAAGTCCTGTCCCATGAGGACAATGCTGCCACTTAACACCAACACCACGGCTATCTGCTTCTGGATGCCCGGACAGACACTGTCACTCCTGGATGTGGGCATTTCTGGCACCACCACCTTTTAGGCTCTTTGATTCCCAAGATCTCAATTCAAAGTCTGGAGTAGGAAAAAAGAAACACACACACACACACACACACACACACACACACACACACAAGGTCTAGAGTAGGATGGATCCTGGCCGGGAACACATACCAGTACCCTAGCTGCAAGGGAGCCTGGGAAAGCATCCAGACATCTGGGCATACTTAATGAAATAATAAAAAGGTTAAAAATAAAAAAATAATAAAAATAAAAAATAAAAAGATTAAATGAGATGAATATTTTATAAAGTACTTAAAAATGGTGCCTAGGATTTGATGAGTTTTCCAAAATGATAGTTGATATAATCTTACATTTTTTTTATTTGATCATGAGCTTTTTTGGAGGGCAAGGACCACATCTTGTTCATTTTGTATTCTGGACATTGGGTCTGAAGTTCTGTGAATGTTTATTGAATTGCATTGCTTGCCCCTGAATAGAAGCTCAGTCACTACCCTTGCTTCTATATCTCAATTTATTTATATTCAAGCCTTTAAATAAAAAGCACCTTAAAATATAAATATGTAACATCAATAATATCTATTTAGCATTTGAGTCTTTTTCCTCCAAATATCACTAATAGAAAATTATATCTCCCTACAGGTCTTCCATAGTATATTAAAGCAGAAGACAAGGTTTTATCTTATCATGAAAGTATTATCTGAAGGACAATTAAGGTTTTGTGTTGTTCAACCAATACATCTCACGTCATGGCTGCTCATATTCTTCATTCTGAAGTCTATCTCTTCTCTAAAACCTGCCCGACTTCCAATTTATCAAAGGAAACCTTTTATAGCTGCTTGGAATGCTCCAACGGATCAGTGTTTGATAAAATACAATATAGGACTAAATTTGAAAATGTTTCAGGTGATTGGAAGCCCACTGGCCAAGGCCAGGGGGCAAAATGTCACTATATTTTATGTCAACAGATTGGGATACTATCCATGGTACACATCACAGGGGGTTCCCATTAATGGGGGTCTCCCCCAGAACATAAGTTTGCAAGTACATCTAGAAAAAGCTGACCAAGATATTAATTATTACATCCCTGCTGAAGATTTCAGTGGACTTGCTGTTATAGACTGGGAATATTGGCGACCCCAGTGGGCCCGTAACTGGAACACAAAAGATGTTTACAGACAGAAGTCAAGAAAGCTGATTTCTGATATGCAAGAGAATGTATCAGCTACTGATATTGAATATTTAGCCAAAGCAACATTTGAAGAAAGTGCAAAAGCTTTCATGAAGGAAACCATTGAACTGGGAATGAAGAGTAGACCCAAGGGCCTCTGGGGTTATTATTTATATCCTGATTGCCACAATTATAATGTTTATGCCCCGAATTATACTGGGTCATGCCCAGAAGAAGAAGTTTTGAGAAACAATGAGCTCTCTTGGCTCTGGAATAGCAGTGCTGCTTTATATCCTTCTATTGGTGTCAGAAAATCTCTTGGAGACAACAAAAACATTTTGCGCTTCTCGCAATTTCGAGTGCATGAATCCATGAGGATCTCTGCCATGACATCCCATGACTATGCTCTGCCTGTATTCGTCTACACAAGGCTAGGCTACAGAAATGAACCTTTATTTTTTCTTTCTAAGGTAAGACACCCCTTGCCAAAGATGGGGGGATTTCCTCCCTGTCTTTAAAAGAGACATTTCTTTTTTCTTTTTTTGAGATTTTATATATTTATTTGAGAGGGAGAGCATGAGCAGGCAGAGGGGCAAAGGGACAGGGAGAAGCAGACTCCCCACTGAGCAGGGGGGCTGAGGAGAGGATGATCCCAGGACCCTGAGGTCATGAACTTAGCCAGAGGCAGATGCTTAACTGACTGAGCCACCCAGGTGCCCCTAAAAGAGACATTTCTTTGTTAATTATGTTCTTTGAAGAATTCTCAATTAGTGGTCTATTAGAAAGGAGCATAATTGTTCCTTTGACTAGCCATCCCTTTAGACTCTTCATCTGTGCCAACTGAATATTTTTAGAGATTTTATTTATTTATTTGACAGAGAGAGAGAGAGACAGGGAGAGAGGAAACACAAGCAGGGGGAGTGGGAGAGGGAGAAGGAGGCTTCCCGCTGAGCAGGGAGCCCGACACAGGGCTTGATGCAGGGCTTGATCCCAGGACCCTGGGATCCTGAGCCAAAGGCAGATGCTTAACGACTGAGCCACCCAGGCACCCCATACGCCAAGTGAATTTAATTATCTTATTTATTATTCTTTTAAGGAACATGTTATGGAGGGAAGGTTATAAGGCAATAAGAGCAACTCCTCCCCCCCTTCTTCCCCAGCTTTGAAGGTGTTCCCGCCTGACTGGCTTTTTTTGAAGCAGTTGGTGGTGGGCAGGCTGAAAAATCAGAGAGGATATTTTAAAAAGGAGTAGTTTGCTCTCACATGTGGAAGTGTAATTGGAAGCATTCTAGCTTCTGGCCTCACCATCTAATGTCAAGAGAAGAAAGTGTTTTCTTTTTAATGCATAATACCAGTTTTGATAAAGGGTACAAGGGAGGCACAGCAATGTGAATATATGTAACACTACTGAACTGTACACTTAGAAATGGTGAAGGCAATAAATGTTATATGTGTCTTTTTACCATAATTAAAAAGTTTCTAAAAATTAAAAAAAATTTTTTTAAAGGCATAAGGATGTTGCAAATCTGTAAAAAGTAGGTGGATCTATAGATTTAGCCATCTGGTTTATCCTTGACTATGACCATAGCTAATAGAAAGTTGGTAAGAGTGGTGCCAGTTTTTAAATCCAGTCATAAAGTCATCACTAGTAGATGGTTCTGCAACCCTAGGGTAAAACTTACAAATACGAGTTCTATTCTGTTTATTTTACTGTTGTAGCCTAAGACCTCCCAAAAACCATAAGGGTAACTTTTAAAATAGAGGAGCTTTCCGCTCAATTTTCTCTCCCTTCTTCTCCCCTTGCTACTCTAGTAACTCAAATGAAAACTTTTAGAGATAAACACTTAAAAGTTGTTGCCACTCTAATTGTTGGACTTCAATAATTATGTGTAAACTCTCTATGATAAGAAGACCTGAGATTTGTTCAGGCCTTCACATGGGTGGTGCAGTGGTATTTTAAGATATTACTGGATACTATAGGTTTATCACATTTCCTCCTTCTCCACCATTACAAGTTTCAATTCACCAGCGTGTATTTTAATACACTTACACTTAAAGATGTTCTGACTGTGAAGCATCCAAGGAAGGAGGCTCAGGAAACCCAGACGAGGGCTTTAGCATAACCAGTAGGTATCTATGGAGTATATAGAGGATACAGCCTGATCCTCTGAAGAAGAAAAGGCACAGACGTATCAGGATTTGGTAAATGCTATGCCTTGGACATCATTAATGAGGTGAGTAAAGAAGAAAAAAGTCTCTATTGTGAACTGATATCTGTACTTCCCAGAAAAGTCATCAACAAATGATTAAGAATGATAGGAAATCAATACTACCTGGGAGGTTTAAAAAGTCCTCTAGATCTTCCTGACCCTGGAATTGAAAGTTAAATATTACTTTCTTCTATGAAACTTTTCCTTTTTTATATTTGGCTTAAACAAGTTTCTATCTTTGATGATAATAAATTTACTTTTGGAAGAAACAATAAACTTTAAGGGACAAAGTCTTCATTTTGAAAGATTAGTTTACACTACTCGTACATTCTGCACATTTGGTAAACTTAGATAAGCTTCCTTGAGTAGCTACAGCCTCAGAAATATTTCTATTTTAAGAAAAGAAGGAACAACAATTAGGGTCTTATCAAGAAACAGTTCTCTTTGGCAGTCCCAGGAATCATTCTGTATCATTCTGAAAAGTTTCTGAATGGTAAGGTATTTTCAAACCATCAGTTTACCCACCATTTTACTCTATCCTCCATAAAAATCTGCCCACAAAATTTTAAAAAGCTGATATTCATTTATACCAAATCATAAATGACTAATAATGGCTTCCATTTCTAATCTTCCCAAAAATAGCTGCACTTTATTTTTTTAGGACCTTTTATTTTTAAGTAATCTCTATACCCAATGTGGGGCTCAAGCTTACAACCCTGAGATCAACAGTCGCATGCTCCACCGTCTGAGCCAGCCAGCACCTTGATAACCGCAGTTTAGAGTATGTTTATGTGCGTGTTTGTGCATGTGTACACATACATATAGAATCAGGATTAGAGAAACGATTTACCAATAAGTAGCAAATTTCCTCAGCTGTCCAGACCTCCGTGCCTCATTGTCTTAATATATAAAAGGAGACAGTATTACCTGCTCTGCCTACCTAGCAGAAGTATTATGAAAATCGAATGAGAAAATAGATATGAAAATTTGAGATACTAAAAATATGTGGTGCCGCTGTCACTTTTTAACAGGACCAAAGCCTTAAACTTGGAAAGGGACTATGTAAGAACAGAATTGAGGTCAGCAGCCATAGCTTGGTGGGATGATCCAGGGGCAGTAACACCTCATTTCACACAAAAGATTGCCTACACTACTTACATACACACAACCTAAATAAAACCTGATATTATGTTTTAAAAAATAACAAAAGGAATTTTCTTGACCGTAGATTTAAAATTAGATTCCTTCTAATTAATTAATATTTCTTCTGGTAACACGCAAAGGGAGCTCATTAGTGATGCTCCAGCTCCCCACAGTGGGCACCTTACTTATACGCACTGTGGTGAGCATCAGGGAGGGCTGGAGAAAACGCTAGGACCTGGAATATTTGTTGCTGTTACATCATGCGCTGTTCCCTTATTTCTTCTTTCATGTGACATCACTCATGGAGCTCATGCTCTCATGTGGTCCTTAGCTATTCCCAGAGGCATCTTACCCGTGACTTCCCTCACTGAATAGTGCCCTTGCTCTTTTGGTCCCCAAAACATTGCTGCTCTGTGATTCATTCAGCACCCTGCTCTCAGCTAGGTGACAGTGAGCTAATTTGGAAGAGAAATCTGCATTAATATCTGCTATTGACTCCTTACCTCTAGTCAACATGTGCATAAAGACTCGCCATGTTGAATCAGTTCCAATAAACTCTAAAGGACACATTGGGAAGAAACTAACATTCCTTTTTTTTTTAAGATTTTATTTATTTATTTGAGAGAGAGCGAGAGAGAGCGTGAGCACATGTGCAGGGGGAGAGAGAAAGGGAGAAGCAGACTCCCCACTGAGCAAGGAGCCCGATGCGGGACTCGATCCCAGGACCCCGAGATCATGACCTGAGCCGAAGGCAGAGGCTTAACCAACTGAGCCACCCAGATGCCCCTTACCATTCCTTTCTGATAATCAACCTCAGAAGGTGTGGGTTTCACGGCAAACATCTATAGCTTCCTTACTTACAACCTATAAATACAAAATGTAAATGCTGTGTCTCCCACTTCCCTCTGATGACACTGCTTTAGCCCAAAGGAATTCATGGGAGATTTAGGGTTTCCAGTTCAGCATGGTAAGAAGCTTGGAAGTTGCTACTCCATCCTAACAAGTAAAAAGCTAAACAGACTGAAAAATCAAGTCTTCTTAAAAAAAGAAAAAAAATCAACTCTTCCTAGGTTTATGAGAAGGGATGACACAGGGAAAATTGCTGCCCTCAAAATTCGAGAGGCAGACAGGTGAACATAGAGAATCACAATTTACCAGATCAGAAATCTCTGTGGGAACCACAGCCAGAGTAGGGAAACCTGAACTATAATTGAATTGCTGGAGGCTCAGTGAGGAAAATCGGAGAGATTAAAAACTCCAGGGGACTCGGTCATGGGTAGGGATATACTTTTGTGAGTTTTCCCTCCAAAAGCTTATCAGGTACTCACAAGAATATCAGAGAAAAATGTTTTTATGCATCTGGCAGGGGGCAGGAGAAAAAGAATTATTTTGAATACTCAAGAACATTCTGTTCTTCTTAACAAGGTCTGCCCTCAGGAGAAACTATTTAACTAGTGCCAAACCTACTGGGGACTTATCAGAGCCTAAGTGAACTGGGGGAAGGGAAATACTCAACTCCAGCTGGCTCTAGTCTTCCACTTGCAAGAAGGGAAATGCCCTGCTCTAGCCCCATCTAGCCAACCTATTTCACCTAATAAGGGGGAAACACAACTGATCAACCTGTGAATTTCACAGACCAGAAGCAAAGGCTCACTAAAAGACTGAGACCTAATCATAGGCCTATAGAATCCTTCCATTTCCCCTACATCTTACTAGCACATTACTGAGTGCCTATCTATAGCAGTTCCTTTTACCTAGTATGATCTATTTGCCTATCAAGAAAAAATTACATCATGTCTAGCTATCAAGAAAAAAAAAAACACAAGACATACTAAAAGACAGAAACAGAATTTGAAGAGATAGAGCAAGCGTCAGAACCAGACTCAGATATGGCAGGGATGTTGGAATTATCAGACTGGAAATTTAAAACAACTATAATGAATATGCAAAGGGCTCTAATAGCATGCAAAAACAGATGGGCAATGTAAGCACAGAGATGGAAATGCTAAGAAAGAATCAAAAAGAAATGTTAGAGATCAAAAACTGTAGCAGAAATGAAGAATGTCTTTGATGGGCTTGTTTAGCAGACTGGACAGGGCTGGGGAAAGAGTCCTGAGCCTCGGGATGTCTCAGTAGAAACCTCTGAAACTGAAAAGCAAAGAGAACAAAGACTGGAGAAAAACAAAACAAAACAAAACAGAATAGACTATTCCAGAACTGTGGGACAGCTGAAAAAGGTATAACATACATGTAATAGGAATTCATGGAAGGCCATTGGGGGATTTGGCCCCTCTGATCACATCGTGTGAATATGGCTTCACTGAATTCAGAGTGAGTGGAGGGAGGTTCCTGCTCCTTATATCTTTGCCAAAAGAGGCAATGGGTGTAGACCCAGCAGAGTCCTCATTCTGGGCACTACATAGCTGGTTCCTCCCATATTCATCATATCACAGATAATTTTCAAAAACATTTCACTTCCACTATCTTGTTAGAGCCTCATGAAAACTCCTTCCTTTCCTGTTATGTCAGCTCGGACCTATTCAGCCGACTCCATGGTCATAGAAATGGAAATGCTTGTGAGCCTGAAAGGGAAAGTGCTTTAAACCAAAATCTCCACCCTTCTTGAAAATTTCCAGAAGAATAAAACTTTAAACACTAAAATTGTAAAACCTTTGAGTGGACCATAAAAGTGTCAGATAAGAAGATATATCTCAAGTGTTGATTTTATTTATTTATTTTTTTTTTTTTAAAGATTTTATTTATTTATTTGATAGAGAGAGACACAGCAAGAGAGGGAACACAAGCAGGAGGAGTGGGAGAGGGAGAAGCAGGCTTCCCGCTGAGCAGGGAGCCGGATGCGGAGCTCCATCCCAGGACCCTGGGATCATGATCTGAGCCAAAAGCAGATGCCTAACACCTGAGCCACCCAGGCGCCCCATCAAGTGTTGATTTTAATATAAAAGGCCCAGGCAAAATACAATTATAAAGTTCTGCTTTTATTTCCCACCAAATCACCCAGTTACATTTTCTAGCAGGTAACTGATGGAAATTCATCCTTGGAGTAAAAGGTGAATGCTTAGTATCCTAAAGAGTGGGAGAATATACTATAATTTAATTAACTTATCTAGGAAACCTACCATAGGACCTTAAATTAGGAAACCAACTGCATACCTTCAACTCCTAATTTCCTTCTGAAATGGCCTCAATCCATGTTAATCCTTAAACACTTAAATCCTTTAGGATTACAAAACCAAAATTCCCCTGCTGAAATTTTGTTTTCATTTACTTTAACATATTAAGAAAAAGTCTGGCAGTTTTATCATGACTGAATGAGTCATAATTAAAGCCCATTGTCAGGTGCTTGGAAATTATACACAAATAGTTTCAGAGACCAAATATAAGGGCAGACCAAATCAGAGCCTGTAGGTCCTTAACACTGTGTCCCTTTGCCTGGCCTTGGGATCCAAATGACACAAAACCCCTCTGGGTCTCTGTAGAGATGAAGTCCTCATAGGAGAGTTGCAAATTGGGAAGAGAATTTAGCTATGAGGAGTGTGAGGTATTCTCCACATTTGGCAAAGAAAAACTTTTGGATTCTGTTTCTGGGTCATGTACATATGGCTGGTTTGTGTGCATGTGGCCCTACTTGACTTTGATTAAATAGCTTCTGGTGGCTATTTCTAGGCTGTTATCAAAATAATATCCTGTTTGGCAAAATGCAGGTTTTTCTTAAAAAAGATTTAGTATGTTTTTCCATATGATTATGGAGTATAATTATTTTATTTTATTTTTTTAATTTTATTATGTTATGTTAGTCACCATACAGTACATCATTAGTTTTTGATGTAGTGTTCCATGATTCATTGTTTGCATATAATACCCAGTGTAATTTTTGAGCCTTGGTTTATTCAACATTAGTGTTACTCTAAGAAAGTGGAGAATCAACCTATTATATTGCACTCAGCCTCTAATCTTAATCCCTGGCATGCTGTTTTATAACCAAATGAATAATGAACTTTATTCTCTTCAATCTAGCAAGATCTAATCAGTACCATTGGAGAAAGTGCTGCCTTGGGAGCTGCAGGCATTGTCATCTGGGGAGACATGAATTTAACTTCATCTGAGGTAAGGCAGGACCTTGAAGGTATAGTTAATATTATTTAAAGTATTTGCTCTTTCCTTTTATAGCTAACTCCAGTCGGAGCTCTCATGGCTCCCACAATAAACCAGCTTTAGAAGTAAAGTCCAAATCAATGCCTAATACATAGAAGGAGCTCAATAGTAATATTAACTTTTGTTAAGATAGTAATCATAATACTGACATTTGTTGACTACTTATTATGTGCTAGGATTGTGCTAAATGCTTTTTGCTTTGGATTTGCTCACTTACTGACCATAATAACCCTTAAGAGGTAGGGACTACCATCCTCATTTATAGATGAAGAAACAAGAGAGGAAAATCCAACTAGGGTAAGAGCTAGCTAAGCTAGTTAATGGTGTGCTGGCATTACCCACAGTTTGATTCTGGAGCCCTTGCATTTAACTACTACATAAAATGTGTTACATCCTATTTTGAGAAGAAGAAACAGATGGTAACTTTTTAATCTCCACATTGAAACTATTTTTTCTCTCTGGGGAAATTAGCTGAAAATTAATAGCATTTAAAGTGAGATCTATAGCTCCCTTCAAATTTCTCCCAGATCAGATATGATTTACTCTAGTAAGTCTTTCTAGTTTTCCCCAATCCACATTAATCACAATCTCTTCTGTATTTCCAGATGCTGTTTGTTTATATCTCTATAGTATGATACATTTGCCTGGAATTATAATACTCGTATCCTCAACACTTTTTGTTAAATTGAATTTTTTGCAAGTTCATGATGATCTGATATTATTCTTAGAATTGCACAGGCTCAATTTGTTGCTGTCAAGATATCTTTCATGAAACTGTTTGTGACAATTTCAGGTTAAAAGTCTCCACTGTCCAATATACGAATTAGGTAGAAGTGAGGAGAATCAATTCCTGGCTCTCTAGGTGTGATATTTCCCCTCCAGCCCATGCGGCTCATGAGAGGAAGCTGAGTGCACAAACCAGGTGGCCTCTGTTTAGAACACATAATAGGAACCACAAAAAAATGACCTAGTAAGCCTTCCCCCGGCTTTCCTGTGTTTGAATTGTATACAGAAGTCCAGAACCCAGGGCAGTTGATACTTGAGCATAATTAACAGGATAAATCCAGGAACCTACAGGTTGACTTGTTAACAATAAATGGGTAGACTATGAGGATTCAGGTTCCTACACAACCATGAAAGGTACCACAACACCCAAAAGGCGGCCAGAGGACAGCAGCTCTGGCATGATTTCTAATTTGGGCTTGTTCTTTTTTTCACACCTATTAAGTTGGGAGCTAGAAGGAGAAAAAAAAGATGTAAATTGGAAGAAGGCAGGGTGTGCTGACCCTGGGACCCATTTGCAAGTTCAGTTCAGTTGCTTAGCCCTAGTGTAACCTATTCTCCATCTCCTGCCCCTTCGACCTTTCATCCTTTCTGATCAGCTCCCCTGTGTTACAGCACCTGAGCCCAAGAGATCAACCAACTGGAGCCAGGATGTTAGGTTTCACTCCAGGCCAAAGAACTGCCTTGGGGGCCTAGACGCTCGAACCCTATCAGTGCCAAAAGCCACTAAAACCCATTTGTTTCCACATCCCTAGGGCAACTGTACAAAGGTGAAGCAGTATGTGAGTTCTGATTTAGGGAGCTACATAGTCAACGTGACCCGAGCGGCTGAGGTGTGCAGCCTTCACCTCTGTAGGAGGAACGGGAGATGCATAAGGAAGGTATGGAAAGCTCCAGATTACCTTCACCTGAACCCTGCAAGTTACCACATAGAGGCCTCCGCAGATGGAGAATTTATTGTGAAAGGAAGAGCATCTGACACAGACCTGGAAGCGATGGAGGAGAAATTTTCCTGCCATTGTTATCAGGGGTATGAAGGAGCCGACTGCAGAGGGACGAAGACGGCCGATGGCTGCTCTGGGGTTTTCTCCTTTTCTGGCTCACTAATAACACTGAGCCTGCTGCTTTTAGCAGGTTCTCAGAGCGCTCGGTTGTGAGAGAATTGAGTTTAACGGGAACTGTATGGCCTGTAGTCACTTAGAGAAGAGATGAAACTTAGGATGGTTTTTTTTTTTTTTCTTATGAAATCCATTGAGAGATATCATAAGTAGACATTATGTATGTCCCTTAACATAAACACAAACATATTGCTTTATTTGGCTCTGATTTGGCTAAGAAACCAGATCCAGGAATAAAATCAGTGCAGTCTTCTTCATTACTGGAATGTTTAAGTTGTATTTAAACTAGACCTAGTATATTTTAGTCTTTATATGAACATGTGTGTGTGTAAATATACATATTAAATTATTGATTTCAAAGTCTGTTTTTTCTGGCCTTCAATGTATGAAGGACAGATTACGAAGTAATTATCTGATTCAACGGAAGAGGTCACCTCAGGGTATTCAATCTACTGAAAAGGACCAAATGCAAAGTTCCTTGTTCCAGCCTTAGGTTCATGCTGGGCTTCTCTTCCCCACCTGAGCACACTGACTGCAGAACCAGGTCCTGATGTAGCTTCTCATGGGGGTGCAGAGACCGAGGCAAGGGGAGCTGTTCCCAACTCATTGCAAAGCCATCTATTCCAGTATGGTGCTTCTCTTACCCACTATGAGTCCTTCTCTAACAGACCCTGGCAATTTAAACACTATAAACGGCTGCAGGATAGTATTCACACTTGCCTAGGCTGACATTGCTCTAGATCCAGAAATTGATGTCATGCTCATAAAAATGTGGTTTGTGTCTTTTGCAAGCAAAAATCATCACTAAAAAAAAAAATATTTAACAAACATTGAAAGGACCCAGAAGTGCTATTGGGAAGGGGTTCTACCAAGAAATATTTGATATTTTGGTCTCCATATGTAAGTTTTTAAGCAGTAGTTTTAGAGTCAGTTTGAATCTAATTTGAATCATGGTTTCATTTTTCATCTGGATGTGCGACTCCAGGTAAGTTATTTATACTTCCCATTTTCTCATCCAAAATTTGGTAATATAGTTCTCACCTCAGTGAATTATTCTGAAGAGTAAATGAAATAGCACATTCCATGCATACTTTGGCTCTTAATACATGTTCCTAACCTTCAACTATCTTCCCTTGACCACCAAAGTAATGGGAACACTTAGTATAAAACAGGGTCTTGGGCAATTTCCTCTTTCTGATGTTATGTTCTATTTATAAACCAGTTAGCCATTGTGTTCTCTTGAGAGGCATGTTCACTTGATAGGATTTCCTACCCCTGGAGAAAATCTACTTGGAAGGTAAACTCCAGATAGGTATGATGTTCTAACAAGGCACGAGACTTGATTCAACCTCCTCTGCTGCCTCTTTTCTCTTTTTAGGAAACATCTGCAATCCAGGTGTGTTGTTTTCAACTTCGGGTCCAGTTTGTCTGGGTTATGGACATGGTTAAGGTCTAACTTGTAAGTGTGAAATACAAACAAAATGAGACAAAATAATATATATATATATAATACTATGAATGAGAGGTATCATAGACTAACTTTTTGTTTATTTTCATATCAAAGATATGTGAACACATTATAGAAAATTTGGAAAATAGAAAAAATAATAAGGGGAGTCACCAATAATCACTATTAACATATACCGGTAACTTTTGGTGTATTTCTTTTTAGCCTTTCTTCTAAAGACTTTTTTTTTACATGATTGTAATAAAAATACATGAATAATTTTGTGTCCTGTGTTTTTCACTTAACCATGTTATAAGTAGTTTTCATGCTCTTTCATAATCCTCATGTCATCTGAATGTCATCTTTAAAGCCACATAATAGTCTATCAACTGGATGGAGCAAAATTTAATCAACGATTTTCCATAAGTTTTATTTATTTATATTTATTTATTTGAGAGAGAGAGGAGGGGAGGGGCAGAGGGAAAGGGAGAATCCCAAGCAGACTCCCTACTGACCAGGGAGCCTGACACGGGTCTCAATCTCATGACCCCAAGACCATGACCTGAGCCAAAATCAAGAGTGTGACACTCAACCAACTGAGCCACCCAGGTGCCCCCCATAAGTTTTAATTTTGAAATGTCTACCATTTAGTCACCTCATCAGAGAATACTTTCCGGATCACCCTCCTAATTCATTCATTCACCTAATAATCAGTTTTTACATTCATCAATTTATCAAGCATTACTTCTTATTAGGCACTGTCGAAATGTATCCTTGAACAAAAGAAAGAGACTTGTCTTCTTAGAACTTACATTCTAGCTGGAGGAGACAGATATTAAGCACACAAATAAGCAATTTATATCAGATATTAGCTCTCTGGGAAAGAAAATAGAGAGGGGGGTGGGATTTTTCCATGTGTTGGGCCTCAGTAAGCAGGTGCTGTGGGAATGAGAGAGAGTTAGCTATGAGGATATTTGGGGGCACAGTTTCAGAAAAATGAGTCAGCTAGCACACATTTGGTAGTAGGCCTGGTGCATTCAAGGAAGAGCAAAGAAGGTACTGGGGCTGGATACTTCCCTTCACCATTAACTTCCCTTTTATCTTTTGGTCTGTAGTATTTATCACCATCTGGCATAGTGTATATTACATATTTGTTTATTTCTGTCTTACCTTACTAGAATGTAAACTAGAACAATGAGGATTTCATTTCGTTCAGTATTTGCTAGGATACTACTATTACAGTGCCTACCACATAGTACGTGTCCAGTAAGTATTTAGAATGAACGAATCATTCAATGATTCAGAAACCTGAATCAATGGAAGCTATATATTGGTTGTAAGGGTTGTTTTTTGTTTTTTGTTTTTAATTCTGCACATGAATAGTAAGTTGTTGCCAAGCCATACCCAAACATTAGTGTTCTATTCTAATCCTAGAACATTAGCTTCTGAAATCTGTAGTTTAACTCTGTTGAAGAACTCAGGCCTAAAGAGAAAAAAATCATTTGGCAAAGTCAAAGAGCCAGTTTGTAAAAGGGCCCAATCTGGGGGTGGGGGATGGTGAAATAGGTGATGAGGATTAAAGAGCACACTTACCACGATGAGCACTGAGTAATGTATGGAATTGTTGAGTCACTATATTGTACACCTGAAACTAGTAGAACACTGTATTTTAACTATAGTGGAATGAAAATAAAAGACTTAAAAAAAGTATACTCCTCCATCCTCCCCACAAAAAAAAAAAAAAGAGCCCAATCTGGAATCTGAGTTGCTGAGTTTTCTTTCCACCATAACTGGTTGTAATGGAATCCAAATATATTCTTTCAGGTTTTGACCAAGAATTTAACGCATTTTTAAAAATTAATATGGGCTACTATTACTAATTATGTTCAATCAAACTCCAGATATTCCAGTTGTAGATTCTCTGTTTAATTCAGCTCACTTCTCCTGGAAAGGAAATCTACCTCCTGAGGGGCTTAATGACCATAGCTTCTTTGGATCATCCTAACTTCCCTTTATGGAAACAGCAAGGTACTTCGCCTCTCTAATCTGCAATATTCTCTTTTATAAAAGGGAGATAATAATGGTATCCTTTGTCCCTTTATACTGATTTAATAAAATCAATTAGGTAAAATACTTAGCATTAAACCTGGCACATAAAAAATCCCTAGCAAATGTTAGCTATTATTATCAAGTCCTTTCAATATTGGTCCCCATAAAAGCTGTGATAGGCAATATTGTCTCTATTTTGAAGTAGAAATTATATATGATTCAGAGTATTGAAATGACTAACTTAATATCACAAAGAAGTACCCAGGCCTTGAACCCTCTTTTGGGAAACTTTTTTTAAAGATTTTTTAATTTATTCATTTGAGAGAGAGCAAGTGCACGAGTGAGAGAGTGAGGGAGAGTACAAGCAGGCAAAGGGTTAGAGGGAGAGGGTGAGAGGGAGAAAGAGAAGCAGACTCCCCACTGAGCATTATGCCCAGTGTGGGGCTCGATCCCAGGACCCTGGGATCATGACCTGAGCCAAAGGCAGACGCTTAACCGACTGAAACACCCAGGCATCCCCTTTTTTGGGAAACTTAAACTAGTTATCTTTTCATCATATCTCAGCAGAATACAGGAGATTTATTAGTACCAAATTTCTTTTTACTAATTTATAGAGATATATAACCTACAAGCATACTGATTCCGGTATCAGTGCTTTTTTTGACCCCATGTAAGAAAAACTCTTAAATTAACCAATCTACTAGCAATGTATCCTTAGCTTGCATACTCTAAATAACATTTACCTATAAAAGAAACCAGGGTCTCTTAGGGAAATGTCCAATTCTAGATCTAAGACAGGAAATATACACAATGAATCAGAAATATTTTGTTGTACCATTAAGCAAGGATGCTATCAAAGATTAATAGAATTGTATCAAAAATATCCACGAGCCAACATAAAGAGTCTTCTGCTGCCAAAGGTGGGAAAATTCAAGAATCACTAAAGAAATAACTGCAATGAATTGAAAAGCATCAAATGTATTTAAATCCTTGTGGTCAAAATGATATTAAAGAAAAACCTTCATTGATCACCTTTGAAGAATATTAAGGAACCAACTTACTACTCTGAAAACTGGTAAGTTACAAGGGAAAAATCAACCATTTATTGTACATTTCTTATATGAACTCTATATACCTCAGGGTAACCAAATAGTGGAGGAGGGAAATTTTCTTATTCAAGGCAACAAATGAGGAGGGTATGATAAAATTAGAATATAACCATTTTGCAATTCCTAATGAATTAATGAATCCGGCACAGATCATCAATGGCTGCTAGCATCATGAAAAGAGATAAAGCCAGACATTATATACCACCAACTGAAGTATGTAACACCAGCTAAGAATAAATCCTTTCAGAAATCAAACAGAAATCTGATCAGGCTTCTACAAATTCACAGGAAACATTAGGAACAAAGGAAAATGCAGAACAACGTGACAGGGATATAATGATCAAAATTCAGTTCCTAAGGAGCTCTGTAGGACAAATGATCTGGTTTTATCAACAAATAAATGGCAAAAAAAAAAAAAAAAAGGAGAATGAACCCATGTGTATATCAAGATGGGGCTTGTTAAATGAATTATAGTAGATCTGTACAATGGGATAACATTCAGCTTTAAAAGAGAATGAGGAAGTTCTCTGTATGCTGATGTCAAAAGACCTCTAAATACAATTGTCTTGCTTCAGCTTTATTTTCACTTCGATCTAATCACATTGGAGGCAACTCACTATCTTATACATTAGAAATGTATTTCCCAATCACAGTTTAGAAAACACTTCCTGGATATAGCTAAACTAATCAAAAGTTTTTTAGGATCTAGTGGGTATGGAACTCTAAGGGGATACAAATACAAAAGCCAAAAGTGACCAACTAAACTCAAGGAAATGATATCATCAAGAAAAGGGAACCAGAATAAGCCATTACTAAGTCATGTACCTCAAATATAAAATAATATATAAAGGGATATAATATATTAAAGGGAACAGAGATTGGGGAATAATGAACAGTCTATGCCACTCTACATCCTGTAATATATAGTTCTATCTATATTTTTTTAGAAATTCGCTTATTCTAAATCTGGAGCAGCAGCTCTATTTTGTGATTATAACTTAAAATGATAGAATAAAATTTAATAATGGGAAAAATAACTTGTGTCAAAGTAAATGTTAATATTGTGCTTTCTGTTTCTACTAGAGAACTAAATGTATAAACTTACTGCTTCGTCTTTTTTTAGAACGAATTTTAAGAACTTGGAAAATTTTTAATGTTGCGGAACATTTGTTTATGAACTTGAGTTCTTCTCTGCAGATCTAGGAACCATCAATTTTTCACTTCAAATATCTCTTTTATTATGAAAACTTAGAACAGAGTACTCTATTCTTTGTGTTTGGAAAGTGAAAGTCTTAGGTCATCATTAAGACCGTTTATTGCATTCTGTTCTATTAACATACTAAGATAAGTAATTTTCTGCAATCAAAGTTATTGCTACCCCAAATAACTTTTAATTCCTTTGTCAAAGAAAAATAGATAATAAATATTGTATTTCTCATGTATTACCTATTGCACTGTGTTTGTACACCTAAGTGTAACAGGGTGCTATACTCGTTCACCTAGGAGCATTTACTGATTTTAATTTGTGTGTATCCTTACAACCTATATTTCCCTCTGGGCATATGAAATCTACCCTTACTCTCTTAAAAAATATTAATTGATTTTGCCCTTTGGAGGCAGTGCAAGACTCTCTTCTACAAAGAGCACAGGGACTAAGAATTATCAGACTCACTGCTTGATCATCTCAAGAGGGTGTATGACATTCTAGCTATCACATCTGAATTCCAGGCAGCACAATGGAGGAAAGTCCAAAGATGAAATAAAGCAAACACAATAAATCTCCTTTAGAATATTTCCCAGAAACTATATGGGGAAATAATGTACCAGTTTATATCCTTTGGCAGAATTTGATCACCTGACCCCGTCTCGTGCTGCAAGGAAGACTGGTAAATGTCATCTTTATTATTTCTGACAGCCATTTGGCTGGATTAAAATCTATTACTATTAAAGGGAACAGAGATTGGGGAATAATGAACAGTCTATGCCACTCTACATCCTGTACAATGGACACTTTTTCATTTCATTTTTTCATCCCCCTACTCACTGAAACTTCCTGAAAAGTAGGGACTATCTTATTGGCCATTGTATCTCCAGGTCAAGCTCAGACCAGACACATAGGAGGTACTCGAAAAATATTTGTTAAAACAGAGAATAATAACTTGCTAGCCAGAGATGCATATTAAAATCACTTGGGAAGCCATCCCAAAACAAGCACTCCTGGGCCTACCACCTACTGTGGAGTCAGAAGGCTTGAGCTTACATGCACATTCTGAAAAAGCTCCCCAATCCATGATTAATGTCTGTTCCTAGTGAGAAAAACATTAAACTAAATAATAAGAGAAGAAAAAGTAATATAATCTTTTTTGAAAAAAACATTAATTGGAGTTCTGCTTCACATCCTAAGCTATAGTGACACAAAATAGATTGTTCTTAGGAATTGTGAGAGCCATAATGTGGGGATGCTTGCCTCTACCTCCTTCCTTCCTCCTTCTCCCTTCTTTCTTTTCTCTTTTCTTTTTTCCTTCCTTCCTTCCAGTTAAATTTAATTTCTGTCCAGTACTTTAGTTCTTTTCATTTTAATTTCCCAAATTAAACATCATTATTTTTATTATATACAGACACAGTTTGTTTAGATTTACTTACATATTTACCTTTTATTCCCTCATTTTACATTTTTATATATCGAATTTCTGTCTAGGATCACTATCCTTTTTACTGAGGAACATCTTTTATCGTTCCATTAGTGAAAGTCTGCTGGGGGAGAACTCTTTGTGTTTTTAATTTGATAATTTCTTAATTTTACCCTTAATATAGAAAGATAGTCTCAATGGGTATAAAAGTATAGATTGATAGTTATTTTCCCTTAGCATTTTGTAGATCCTTACCTTTTGCTTAATCATTTTATGATTCCATATTTTTCCTTTTTAGTATTTTATACATAGATATTTAATATTTTATAATTCCTTGAACATTAGGAGATTCTATGTTTGTTGTTTTTTATTCTTGCTAACCTCTGTAATGATAGCTTATCTATTTGTGTGTTTGGCAATTTTTGATAATGAATTCATATTTTAGTCTGTGAGAACTCTAAGTGTCAAAATTTGGGTTTGCTTTCCTGTAGAGAGGATTTTTTCAAAATTATACAACTCAATTGAGATATAATTCACATATTATACAATTCATCAATTTGAAGTATTCATTTCAATGATATTCAGAGTTGTGCATTCATCACCCCGTTAATTTTAGAACATTATTCTCGCCCCCCAAAACCCCACAAAGCCATTAGCAGCACTATTCATTTTTCCCCAAACCACCCCACCCCAAGCCTAGAGAACCACTAACCTACAAACATAACATGCTAAAAAGTGACAGGTGGAAAAAGGCAACCCTAAATTGGTTAATGCTCTGTGCTAGGGAAGTGTTCATCATTAAAAGAATCATAAGAGTCTTTCAAATGCTCTCAGCTTGGTATTTACAAGATAAAGTTTTACTTCACAAGAGGATTAAGAATATTTCCCCCTGCTTGTACTCTCTCTCCCTCAAATAAATAAATAAAATCTTTTTAAAAATGAGAAAAAAATGATGTTTCCTTAGTGGAGCCTAAGAAAAAACAGTCTGAGATGCTAATGAGAGTCAGTAACAGGGGCTATTTTCCAGTTGCTCCAGAAATACAGCAAATATGTTCCTTATTAGCAATAGTACAAGGCTGAATTCTGTGTTCCTTAACCAAGACCAAACCTCCCCTTTTCAATCCATTACCTCTTTTCATAGACTCCCAAGATCTAACCTACAGTTATTTATTTGGCCTTCAACTTATTCAAAACTGACTTTCCCCATAACTTTGGCACCATCGGGTTTGATTGTCAAAATCCAGGAAGAGGTGAGGGAGAGGAGAGAACAAATTATACATGAGTAATCATTAGTGACTAGGTCAGGGTGGACTAAATTGTCCTGACTGGGTAGATTCCTTATGTTGCTTCGTTTAATAATTCATCACAAGTAAATAATAAGTGATTTCCCCATTGAAATCAAATATTGGGTTTGAACTTCCCTATTCCTTCCTTTCATTGACCCTTGACCCACACATTATTAACAGACACTGGCAATGCCCACACAGATCCCCCAAGGTCCCTTATATAATTTGTTATGCATCCAGTTCCCCATATTCAGCGTGCTTCCCCTCCACCTTCCTTCCAGTTCAGTGTGGTTTTGTTTCCCCTCATCCTTTAATTGGATCCCTTGCGTGAGCAGGCTTATGCTGCCCTCCTCAGGACCTTATTGAAATTGCATCATTTCTTGGCTACATCTCCTTTCTGCTGCTTTCATTCTCTTGGTTTTTTTTTTTTTCCTGAGAAAACTTCTATAATAAATCATTGCACATGAAACCTTATCCTAGGTTAGCTGCTAGGGAACCTGACCTGAAATCATTTTGTTCTCCAAATATTTAGAGACAAGCATAAAAAAGGAAGCTTGCCTTTTACATGGAAACAAAATCAGAGACACGTTAGAACACAAATTGGAAAATACCCTTTAGAACATGTGACAAAGCGCTAATTCCTCTATGTAAAGAGCTCTTAAACAAATCAGCTCAAAACAATGCAAACCTAACATGGGAAAAGGACAAAGACAAAATCACAGCAAAGAAACTATGAAATGGCTCAATTTCTCAAAATAAAAGAAATTGTGATTAAAATGACAATGAGATACCATTTTTACATTACCCAGACAGGCAATACTTTATAAAGTATAACAATATAGGGTTAGTTTGGGTATGGGGATTCAGCCTTCTTAATTTTTGGAAGGAGTGTTAACTGATACAATTTCTTTAAGAGTCAACATTATATATTACACTTTAAAGGGGACAAGACTTGCCTTTTCAGCCCTAATTGCTGTCTTTCTCATTCTTCTTTTCAAGTTTTGTAAGAGCATATGCTATAGTCTCAATATTTGTGTCCCCTCAAAATTCCTATGTTGAAATCCTAATACCCAGTGTGATGGTATTAGGAGGTGGCGCCTTTGGGAGGTGCTTAGGTCATGAGCGTGGGTCCTCATGAATGGAGTTCGTGCCCTTATGAAAAAGCCCCCACAGAGCTTGCTAGCCTTTTTCCACTATGTGAGGATACCAAGAGAAATCTGCAACCCGGAAGAGGGCCAACACCCAACTGTGCTGGCACCTTGACCTTAGACTTCCTAGCCTTGACAACTTTGTAAGAAATAATTTTCTGTTGTATACAAGCTATTTAGTCTGTGGTATTTTGTTATTGCAACCCAAATGGATTAAAACAGCATTTATCATTCTGAAATTATTTGCCTATTTACTTGCTTATTGTCTCCTCACACTAAGTGCAAGCTCCATAGAGCAGACTCTGGTCTATGTGGTATCCTCCATGCCTATGCTTGACATGTAATAAACGCTCCATTTAAAATAGTTGAATCAGGGTGCCTGACTGGCTCAGTTGGTGGAGCGCGTGACTCTTGATCTAGGGGTTGAAAGTTCAAGCCCCACATTGGGTGTGGAGATTACTTAAAAACAAAATCTTTAAAAAAAATAAAATAGTTGAATCAACAAATTAAGTAATCAGCACCTATGGTATAGTTTGAGATGCCCCAGTGACTTTAGAACATCTCAGTGTTCTTTTGCAGTGTCTGAAATTCTCACTTAGGCAAGTAACAAAGATGCTAAGGGAGCCTATTAAACTATTATATCATGAAAATCTAAATAGAGGTAAATTAGCTAAGGAATTGAATCAAGAAAGAAGTTAGTTGTAACTGAGGTTGTAGGCCAGCTAAGATCAGAATCATGAAGTAGATCTTGCAAGTAAGAACTTGCAAGCAAGTAGATGGCAGACCTTGGAGTGTGGGGAGCCTTATTTGGGTTGCAGAGATTATAGCCAAGAGAAGTTTTAAGATAAAGTACAGAGGAGAAACCAGAATTAAAACCAAAGCAGGCAGAGTACTACAGTGTTCACCAGAGTGTTCTAAGCAGAGAAGTGAAAACCAGGGCACAGAGGAACGTCCTTCAGGAATCAGAACAGATCAAGCAGGGGGAGGCAGTGGGTTATAACCAGAGCCTACAGAGGGCCCATGAGTACAGGCACAGAAGAATTAAGGGGAACCCACAACATTATTTCTGGATGAAGAGGGAGGCATTAGAGGTGCCAGCCAACTTAGGCAGATTATGACAAAAATAATGGAGACTTCCCAGTTTTGTCACTAGTAGGAATATGGAAAGGGGCAGGGTTGAGGAGTGGAACAATTCTGTCCCTTCAGGTAGTACCCTATACTTGACTACAGACACCAATGCTACAAGAGACTAAGGGTTTCTGGACACGGTCTAGTTTTAGCCAACCCTCTGATTTGGGACCTTGGTTCCAGCCACACCTCTTTGGGCTCTTTCTGGAGTTCTCTCCCTGAGACTTTAAAATTCGAGTCTAAATCTTTGAAGATAGCCAGAAACATCTCACATATCATCCAAGCTAGCTTTTTGATTAAACAAATCTCTTGAACTGAAGAACCCACCCGGTCTCACAGCAACTGGTTTATTTTCCTCATCTGAACTGCTGAGCTAAGGCCCTCCAGAACTTTGGTAATGGAGTAGATATGGTTCTGATATCTGAATTTAAGGGATTCAACCGACACTTGCTTGCCTGAGGTAAAAAAAAAAAAAAAAAAAAAAGTTGAGCAGCATCTGTAAAACAGGGACAAAACTTGTGTCTACTTCTTAGGATTATTATTGGGAAGGAATGTGTTAATATGTCTACAGTGTCTGAAAGAGAGAAGGGAAGAAGGGAGAGGAAGAGAAGGAACAGAAGAAAATTAAAATGTTAGTGACTATTCAACTCTCTTCTCAAGAGTTGGGACTGAGGCTAGACTCAAGTCAGTGCCCTTTGTCCTCTGTTTCCTCTATGTGCTTTATATGACAAAAATGTGTACGCTTGGTGCTGATGGGCGCAGACCTCACTCATCCTACATTGTATTTTTCTGAGAAAATTGTATGACAAGGCTGTACTTCAATTTATCAGTTTTGGCAAAGTTAGAAGGTAATATATATTAACCGGGAAATAAAAGACCCCCATAAATAATTCAAATTTACCTCTAATTTAAGTAAAGCGTTAGTCTTTTAGTTTAAAGGACTTCTTATTCTAACTTCTTAGGTCCTGTGATGTGGAAAGTTAGTAACTATGAACACAGCATTTCCATTTTCCTGTTCAAAACCGAATAAATGAAGTCAAAACATGAAACATGATTGCCACATTAATGCCACTAATCATTTGGAGTAAATAAACAAAAAACAAGAGTTGCACCAAAAAATTAATAGAAAGGGTGAACATTCTGTTAAAGTTATTGACATCAAAAGCAGGCAGGGTTTAGGAGTAAGCACACTGCAAACGGGGTCTAACTAACTGCACACCTTTGAAGATATTTAGATTGGGCTTTAATTCCTTTTTTCTCAAGTGAGTTGATTCTAATAGCAAATTATGATGATTAATTATGCCAGTGGAAGTATGTCCATATCTACATGTGTCTGAGACAATTAAAATATTCAGAATCCCTTCTCAGAAAATATCCTGTTTTATATTTTCATCTCTGTAATAATAGTGACCTGTCCAGTAGAGGACATTGTAAAGAGCAAGATTTTCAGAATTAGCTAGAACTGGGTTGGTGGGCAAATTGTTTAAGTTTTGCTAACGCTTACTTCCTCATTTAGAAAATGAGGATGATAATTCTTACCCCAGAGTGTTACAGAGACGTTCAAATACCATAACTGTTAACTAAAAACCCTTAGATGACTTCCTAATTAGTTGTTGATTGATTTTAAAGATTGGTTGAAACTGCCTTCCTGTAAACACTGTCTCTTAAGGACATTTTAATGAAAGGCTTGCTGTACTCGTGTTAACATTTAAAAATATAACAAATATTGCACATTTGTTGAAAGCAGTTTAGGTGACCAATAAATATTACTTATATTTTGGATTTTTAAAACTGTAGCTATTGCAAGTTAAGAATTACACAATTGAATAAAAACAATATTTTTTTCTCAAAATTATAAACATTCATTAAGTAACTAAAGTACGAATTAGATTCAACCTCGAGAGACTCACTGCCCTGTAATTATGTTGACAAGTGAACACGTGCCTTGGAAGTTTCTTTTTAAATCTTTGAAGTTATCTTGTTATCTGTCTATTCTGTTTTGTGCTTTTTTTTTTTTTGGTAGCAAAATAGTAGGTCTTATAAAGATCTTGTCCCCATCCCCCACCCTCATACTTGGTCCATCCCCCAACTTCATAGTTGGTCCAAATGCTTCAAAAATTCTAAAGCAGAATCTCTGCTGCAGAAATTCTGATTTCCCCATTCTCTCAGAATTCCTTTTTTTCCTTGAGCCATCTCCCAGTAGGTGAGTCTTAGGGACACTCCCATCCCTTCATAAATTAGCCGGATCCTTAGTCGCCCGTCACTCTGAGTTCCTGTTTCCCCTGTCTCAGGTGAGAACCATAGGGTACTTCTGCTCTCCTCTGCTCTTGGTGAAGAGACAAGTACAACTGCCTGCTCTTCTCATTGACAAGGGTAAATGTGCTCAGGTTTTTATGGAAGAGTGTAGGGGGGCACAGATAAGTCTAGGTACTAATGGATCTTTCTAATGGCATTAGATCTTTCTAATGCCATCTTTCGAATGGCATTGGAAGGCTGACTTTGTAATTAATTTTTCTTTTTGGATAGCATCTGTCACACTTTTTGATATATGTGATATGTTAGATGTATTGTTTATTTTAATAACAACAATAATGATTATTAGTGAGTTCTTGTACCTCGTAGAGGTAATAAACATGCTAAGAGCCAAAGGAAATTTGATGCTGAGAAATAATTTTGTTAACCATCACTTCTTTGAGTTTTGGTAACGGCTCTTCCTCCTCTTTTGTGAAATGGAAGCAGAGCCAGCTCATTCAGCCAAACTAATATATAATCACCAAACACTGTAGAGATATCTGAATTCTATATTAATAATTTTTGCTATTATTTGTTTTAAATGTCACTTATTTATATGCCACTTACTTATTCCACTAATCCGATATAAAGGCTGAAAACTGTCTGGATAAATCACATTTGACAAGTTAGAAAAATATTTCCATCGGGCTGAGTGAAGAGTTTGAAGTCTGAGCTTGAAAAGGTTGCTTTCTTAGTAGACTCCTCCATAAGATGCCAAGAAGCAGTCACAGCCAAATTAATGCAAGGCACATGAAGGCCAGTCTGATCTGCTGATAGAGTCATGATCCATGAAGATTTTCTCATGTAGGTTCCCTCTCAGATCACGCTGTGTGCTGATGAACACCATTGCTGATGAATGCCATCATCAGATCTGGCTCCATGGCGGTATGAATTTGTTGAGTATCTCAGTTCTATCAGAACAATTCCATAATGCTCACATATTTAGAGTAAAAAAAATTTTTTTTTAATTTCCTAGGGAAGCTTTAATGCTAGCAGGTCTATGAATCATGAAATAGTCTTGGACTTCGCCTTCTTTTGTTAATGCTTTTCCCTGTCTTTCATACAAGAGGGTGGAGGCAAGGGATATTATTAATAATAACAGGAACAACTTACATTTATTTGGTATTTACTCTGGGTCAGGTGTATGGGAGAAAAAAGAACTTGCCTTAACCCTGTTAGATTCTGCACCTGGAGCATGTGAGTTGAACTGACAAAAGACAGATTAACATGAGAAAAACATACAAACTTTATTTAATATTTTTACATGCACGTGGGAGCCTTTATAGCAGTTTAGTGATTTATAGACATTACTTTAAGGAATCTTCAGACAGATCAGAATTCTACTCTGGTTGCTGAAGAAATTAAATTAATGAGATTTGAGAACTTGTTGGAGGCCACTTAATAAGCAAGGGCCTATTCTCAGCACTCAAAACCCAGGTACTTCAGACTCCAACGCTTCTGCAATCAGAGTGGCTTGACCCGTTTGTGCCACAGTAAAAAATACATTTTATGTTGTGACTCAGTGCATGCATTTGTAAATATATAACAGACAGAAAAGTTCATAAAATAATCTGTTTACTATATGTGATGATGTTATTCTTGTGCTTCTGATTCTGTCCTGCCCTGCTCTAGCCTAGCCTAGCCAATCCACTCTATGATAGTCAATTTCACTTCTTTTTTAAAAAATGCTCATTACAACCAATTAAATCAGTTTTATGGCCCACTAATAGTCTGTGGCCTGAACTTGGGGGAAAAATGCTAGAAATAAGCCTCTCCAACATCACTTTCTTAGATAATCATGCTCACAACTACTCTCCATTTTGGCCTAAGATGCACCTAAAAGGCTTAGGTGATGTTTCACCCTTGGTCAGCAATGCTCTTTGTAGTTAGGTTTAGGCCAGAGGTGATCTCACTGTGGAGGCATTATCTGGGCTCTCCTATTTCCTTGAACTAGAAGCATGTGATCTCTGTCAAGGCTGAACAGCAGCAACCTCCCAACCTCTAGGTGAAGATAAGGGGGTAACTTAATTGTAAATAAATACAACTTTTACTGAATTTCTACAATTTGAAGTAAATTTTGCTTCTATGAGACTTCTTCTTCCCTTCTGCCTTTTTCACTGAGCACGCTCTTTAAAGAGGAGTTAGAGTCCCGCTATTACCCCCAAACTTCTCTGTGTCCTCTAAAAATTTCAGCATCCCCAGTAAACATTTCTTTGGCATCCTTGGACTAGGAATTCGCAATCCCTAAATTTTTCTAGAGATACCCCTAATCTAATTATATATATTGACTTTTCGGGTTGCTATAAGTCAAAAACTACTGTCTCCACACCTTACTACAGCTGTCTTATAGTTTGGGGTAAATGCAAATGAACCATAATAAGCAAGATTTCATAATATAGGTAGTCCAGGGGCAATAATACTGCACCCTAGATTTGCATAGCTTCTTGTAAAAAATACTTCATAGATATCATTTCACATATCATCCCAGCATCTCTGGGAGTGAGATTGATCTAGGTATCACCAATATACTTTTAAAAAGTTAATACCTAAAGATAGATTAATTCGAATCTTCCAGTTCTTGCATGATGGAACTAAAAATGGGAATAACGTCTCAATCCTTTTCTGGTTCTGGGCTCCTTAATCCCTTTAGCTGTGGGTGTCCAAGCTTCAGGTCCCATTGGCAGATGGAAGACTCAGTTAAGATAGGAAGAAAAAAATTAAAAGTGGATGTATGAGGAGAGAAGAGTCATTGCAAAGGGAGACACCAATAAATAGTGATGCTCTGTGGCATATTTGTTCTAATCTTGAGCTATAGCACATCATTAGCTGGAGAGCATGGTCACAGTTAGGGACCCTCCTGAGAGAATAGGATTAGATTTGAATTAGTAATCTTAAAAATCCCTGCTAATTATAATCTCTGAGATAAATCTTACTTTCCATGCCACAATGTGAGGTCACAGTAGCTACTGTTATTTCTTCAACTGTTTTAACTCCTTATCTTGTTAATGTTTAGGATAAAATAAATTGGTTTTTATCCAATAGGTGAACTTGTGCTTTGGGAGAATGGTAGGAAATTTAAAATAATTTAGTGAACTGGGGAGAAGGAAAAAATAATCTGATCAAAGAATTAATTGATGGATAGATTCACTCATTCACCCAGACAATTAAGTACTTTTGGACCTTCTACTGCATACCAGGCATAGTACTGGGAACTGGGGACACAGTATTGAGCTCACAGTTTAGTGAGAAAGATAGACTTATTTCAAATTTGAACACAAACTGTGACTGGTACTAAGAGATAAGTACAATTTTTATGAGAGACTTTATACATTAAAACTCTCCTTGGTGGCAATCAGAAATGAACACTTCAATAGTCAGTTGTGTTTGGAAAGGCTACACAGTGGGAGCAGTCACTGAGAGATATATCTCTATGCTCAGAATAGATTTTTAAAGATCCAGGGCAAAGAGATTTGTACAAGACTTGCAAGGCAGGATCCCACTGGAATGAAACATATATAATTCTCATATGGAATGCATATGGTCTACAAGAGCCTGTCACCACAAAACTCTTCTTTCTCAAAGGAAGAGGGACTTTCCTATGGGTAATGAAAGATTTGAGTTTTATTTTACTTTAGATCCTGGCTGAAAAGCTGGACTAAACTGAGTTGCCACATATTCCTTACAAGTGGAGAAAGAAATGAATAGGTTGGGAAGACATTTGCTTGCTTGAGACTTCAACTATAGTTTTGCTTTCACAAAATGTACATTCTTAAGGTGGACTGTAGAAGATGTGTTTTTAGGAAGATAAATATTAAATCACTTAAAACTCTGACAAGATTTTTGAATCAGTCTTCTATCCTAAGAAGAAAAAAACAGTCTGCATCCTACGTGCAGCATTTAGGAGCCTTGTATTTCTATAGGTGCCCATCAAATTGATAAGAAGGAAAACATCTTTTGTATTGTCTTTTGAAACTGCGCTCATATGTTTGTTTTCAATGCATTTGCAAATGTGCTTAATCACATTCGATGCAGTTAGGTCCCTACTGCCTTTGAACAAAGGACATTTATGAGCAAATAGGTGTTTTCTGTTTGTATTAGACTGTAGTGGCCATTTGGATCTTTGATATAATCCCACATGTAGGTTTAGTAACTATGACTTTGACAATTCAGAGACACAAAAACCCAAAAGTCATATGACTGGTCAAGGGAAGAGAAACATTAGTTATTGCTAACAGAAGACCAATTGTAAACTCATAGCCCATATCATAGCTGGTATACCTTTGTGAACTTCATTGTGCAAGGCTCTAGTTATCGTGGAGGTGCTTGTTATTCCTAAACTTTGACTTGAGTGATACTAAGGTTTTTTGCCTATTTGTACGAGGCAGCTGAGACACTCTAATTACAGAAGAACTACGACTGGTCCCAGGTTTATGATGGTGGGATGTTGGGTTGCCTGCAAGTCAGGCATTACTAAGCTCAGTCTGGGGCTTGACAAATGGTATTGCAGAGAGTATCCCTAGTGAGGTTATTGTGTTAACTAGCCTCTAGGATTTTAGAGACTCTTAAAGACTGTATTCAATTATTCAAGTACTTAGTTTCAGTCATATCTGGGTGTGTCAGTGCCTCACGCTTGGCTATAGAAGACATAACTGTCTTCTGAGTAATGTTTGAACTCTGTGGCTTCTGGATGCTATACTTTGTTTTTTATTTGAACATTTTCATCTTAAAGTGGTACCATAAGCCACAATTTTGAGTTTACTGAAATTCAGAGTACATTGAGTTTATTTACTTAATTAAATGATTAACTCATCCAGCATGAACCATAGTGGGGACTGACAAAGATTCTCTATTGACCAAGCCAATCAGGCTCATTGAACTCTCTCTCTCTCTCTTTTTATTTCAAAGATATTTTTTTAAAGATTTTATCCATTTATTTGACAGAGAGACAGAGCGAGAGAGGGAACACAAGCAGGGGGAGCGGGAGAGGGAGAAGCAGGCTTCCCACAGAGCAGGGAGCCTGATGCAGGGCTCCATCCCAGGACCCTGGGATCACGAATTGAGCTGAAGGTAGATGCCTAACGACTGAGCCACCCAGGTGCCCCTGAACTCTCTTTGACTAAGCCTCAAAACGCTGGGCTTCTGTATCCTTCCCTGTAGAATCTAGTTCTAGCAAGAATCCTGTTAATTCAGTTTAGCAAGAATTCCCATCCTCCCTATCTGGTCACCTTGGATATCTGATTAGGTTTCCTATCTTCTACTGTCCCCCTGGTTTTGCCTGATCCCCCTGGCCTGACTTTAGCAAGAATCCTGTTAGGTCAGTTTAGCCAAAATCTTCCCTTACCCCTGATGTTCCCTCTTAGTAATTTTCCATCCACAGACACCACCCCCCCCCCCCCCGCCCGCCCGCCCGCTCTAACTTTGCTCTTTGGCTATAAAGTCCCACTTTTTCTTGTATTTGGAATTGAGTCCAGTTCTACCCTACTGTTCTGGTTTTCCTTTGACAGCTCTGTGGATTCTGGGTGACATATTTTGATTTTGTTCAAACATCTTCAGGCTGTAATTTTGAGTTTACTGAAATTCAAAGTATATCAAGCTCATTCATTTAATTAACTAATTAACTCATGTAAGTATCTATTGAGTATCAATTAAGTGGCTTGGAAATTTGAACAACAACCTAATCCAACAATTAAGGGTATATTATGTACCTTCTTTTATAAGGCCTCTCAGGTCTATAAAGACATTACGGACACAGAATGTTATTATAGGCACCTTCACCTTCTTTCCAAAGGAATTTCCTTCTAAGAGTGAGATGAATTACTTTCTTATTTTCAATTAAACACTCTTGCTATGGAACTATCTTGCATTTTCAAAAGCTGAAATATTAATATCTTTTACACCTTATCAATATAACTTGCTTAAGGCTTCGATATTTACAATTCATGTTTAATCATGTGGTTTTCTAGCTCCTTAGATGTATTGCTTTCTAATTATATCATGGCCCAACAGGACAAAATTTTATGACATAAAATGAACATGTATAAATTATATCTCTATGTTCTACGATAGCAATTAAATAAAATTTGATTTTGGGAACTGCTTTTGAGGGATTTTGTTATTTATTTGGTTCTCTTTTTTCTCCTCTCCCCTCCCCCTTCCCACCTTAGAGAAAGGAACAGGATTCTGAAAACGAGTATTTTCCTATAACGAACAAATGTCAAACATGGCTTCTTAATCACTTTGAAAATATAAATTCATTTTAATTTGGTAACGAGAAATTACTTTTACCATAAATGCTGTATTTCCTTGAAACCAATTCATTCTTCATCTATATTACACGACAGAACTCTTTTATTAATTTAACAAAATGGTTAATAATCAAAACAACTGTAATTAGGATTTGTTTTACCATTGGGTTCTTAAACTTATTTCAAATGCTAATAAAAAATTTATAGCATTTTGGTGTTAATTTGCCATCCTTACCAATCTTTTTTGCTACTATAAGGCACTTGAATTTGCTGGGATTCAATGCACACATACACACACACACACACACACACACACACACACGTGCCCCTTCCTCCATCACATAATAACATTTCAAAAGATTAGGTCTTTCCTTAATTCCATAACTGACTGGGCAAAGAGCTGCTTTTTCTCACCCAACACGTTGAATACTGAAGAGCATTTAGATTTTTCTGGAGCAATTTCTGACCTGCTGACATTTCAGAGGAAACTTTTAAAATTTTGCTTCAAAAATAAGTTGTCTTTTTTTCTTTCTACTGCATAGCCTGATCAGGATAATCAGATATGGTATCTCTGAAGAAGAATTAGTTCTGTAACATGCCATGTTTTGAAAGCTACCTCGTTAGTGGCAGTAGTTTGGCACTTAGTACTTAGTAGTAGATACACAGATTAAGAATGAGCAATTTCTTTTTCTTTTTTTTTAAAGATTTTATTTTTAAGTAATCTCTACACCCAATGTGGGCCTCAAACTTACAACCCTAAGATCAAGGGTCACATGCTCTACCGACTGAACCAGCCATGGGTCCCAGGAATGAGCAATTTCTTTAGCCTTGAGGAGTTCCAGCCTGTGAAAAAATTATCTGTGGGAGACACTGACAAAGTTAAGACAAGAGTAGGAGAAGGAACCAGAGGAGAGGAATAATAATGATGATAATAATAATAATAAAGGAAAAGGGGAAGGAAGGAGTTGATGGAATGCCACCAAAAACAATATTAACTTGTTTTGTTTATTTTTTAAAGATTTTATTTATTTATTTGTCAGAGAGAGAGAGAGAGCACAAGCAGGGGGGGGGTGGCAGGCAGAGGGAGAAGCAGGCTCCCCGCTGAGCAAGGAGCCTGATGTGGGACTCCATCCCAGGACCCTGGGATCATGACCTGAGCCGAAGGCAGATGCTTAACCAACTGAGCCACCCAGGTGCCCCTTAACTTCTCTTGTTTAATCAAGTTTATCATCATATCTATTTCTGGCCAAGTTATTTATAAAACATCATAGCTTAATAAGAAATTTCCTACAAAAAAAAATCTTGTTTGAAGGCTCCTTTCTTTCCTGAAAGCATGAATAAATTTTTGCTTTAAGAGAAGAAAATTGCACATAGATTTTTCTGCTTTGGGGATATTATGCTGGTCTCTTAAGTTTGCTCAGAACTCAGCTTAGATTTAATATGACTTGTAACTGGAGGTAGAAGTCAACCTTTGACTTGAAATTAGAGACCAAGTAGTACTTCAGAAATAATACACAGCCTACCAAATGTAATTAGTATACCAGGGGTACCAAGGCAATAAATTTGGGGCCAGCTGCTCACGTGAAGTTTTGCTTTTTATTTTTCATATTAACGAATGATTCCTGAAGTATTTACAGAGGTAATTTAGATACATTAAAGTTACCTACAGCATCCTGAGGCTAGGGGCCATTTGATGAGTATTATAACCATGCCTTTATCATGTTCAGTTGTTCTGGGGGCAGTAGGGTAATGGGCACCTCGGAGGTGCTGGGGAAAGACATCTTAAACCTTGGGACTCTCCACTCTGTCCCTCCCTTCAGTCCTCACTGAGCTTTTACCAAAGTTATAATCTTGGCTTTCTCACAATTTGTCCACTATTCTGAATGTTCACCTTTATATTTATAATAATAATTTATATTCAAAATCTGTAACAATTTTAATAGTGAGAGGATTGTATCTAAATTCAGTTCTTAATTCCATTGAGATAATATACATGGACTCCTTATAGGAAGTAAGAATACCAGAAGAGTGGATTCTGAAGACAGTCCTGTGACTGACTTCTACATCTGTTAATTATGATTTTCTAGAAAGAAAGCATTTGTTATAGAAAAGAAGAGCTTAGAATTAAGCCAAGGAATTTAGCTGTTTTGTTTGGCTTTTTCTGTCTGTGGCTGTCTTCTCCTTACCTCAAAAATTCCAACCACCAACTCCTTCAAAAAGTAAAATAAGGGGTGCCTGGTTGGCTCAGTCACTTAAGTGTCCGACTCATGATTTCAGCTCAGGCTGTGATCTCATGGGTCATGAGATAGAACCCCATGTCAGGCTCCACTCATCTGCAGTCTGCTTGGGATTCTCTCTTCCTCTCCCTCTGCCCCTCCCACCACACTCGCATGCTTATGCGCACACTCTCTCTCTTTTAAAAAAAAAAAAAAGGTAAAAGGAGAACCCCTTGAACAAGCATCCTAGTGAATAAACAGTAAGAAAGTGGATGGTTATTTTTCCTCTTGCCACTAAGGAGAAGCTGAGCTTCAAATCTGTTCTGGCAAACAAAATTCTAGCCTTAAATTTTATTTTTCTCCCAGTTTTTATTTGAGAAACTATATGGTAGTTGAATGGAAGAAAATTAGAAGATCAAAAATATGTAATGGACCCTCAGGAAATATGAATATTCTTTTATATCTCTGGATTTTCTTTAACTCCTTAAGCATGTGCTTACGTTTCTGTATATCTCAAAAAACTGCTTGTCTTCAGTAGCATCAAGGCAAGGAGCTAGTTGGTCCCTGCTTACTAGTATTTTAGGCAAGCATCTTTACATGTTACTTAACTATCTTTATAACTAGCTCTGATGTCTGCTTAAGCATCTCATCATTGTCTGCTTTTAATATTTTCTCCTGTTCTGATTTAGACACAACAATACATAGTGGTAAATGATACATTTTAAGTATCTATATCTACCTATGTTGTTTTTTATTACAAAATAATTTTGGACCAATTCTCAGACAAAACATTCCTGGTTCATAGGTTTTAACTAACATGCATTTTTAGTGACAAAATTTCTTTAAAACAAGAATAAAAGTTAATTAAAAGGATTTTGGATGTCTTCAAATCTTGAGCTTTTAAATTAATTCTGAGATACATTGATTTTTTTTTTTTTTTTAAGGAATGTTATTGACTTGCCAATGCTCTAGGAAGACATTAAAACCAACAGGCTTCTGGCCTGGACGCCACTGAACACAAGTTGGGTGGTTGGACCCTGAAAGGACTTCTGGGCAAATACTACTATTTGGAATTGGGGCAGGGGGTACCAAAGGCTTAGCAGGAGTGCTTTAGGAAGCTATTATCCAGACATGGGGAGAAAGGACATTTGAGAAGTAATCTAATAGGTATAAATTGAGAACAGGCCTTATACATACTAGTGGAGAGATGCTAATTATCTGGAGTTAAGTCAGATAAGATTTTCTAGGGAGACGAGATTCTTTTTTTATTTTTTTAAAAAGATTTTATTTATTTGACAGAGAGAAAGCAAGACAGAGATAGATCACAAGCAGGGGGGAGGGGTAGAGGAAGAAGCAGACTCTCCAATGACCAGGGAGCCCGATGCAGGACTCGATCCCAGGACCCTGGGATCATGATCCAAGCCGAAGACAGCTACTTAACCAACTGAGCCACCCAGGATCTCCTGGGAGATGAGATTCTTATGTAAAGTCTCTAGTAGATCTTCTAAAGAGATGCTTTTCTAGATGCTAACCCGGGTCTGCCCCCAATTCTGTGCCCCAAGACTTTGTCCAAAGATGTATAAAGAAGAGATATTTTGTTTCATAAAAAAATTTTTACCTATTTTTTGTACCTATACATAAATTTTGGGTATGTACGTGTGTGTGTGTGTGTGTGTGTGTGTGTATACACACAGGTATCTATAAATATAGTGCATCTCTTACTTAATCTTTCATTCAATTTGAGATATGATGGAGCACAGTTCCAAATAACACTTAAACTTGTTCCTCAGTAGGAGATTTTGGTTAATTCAATAGTCTCAAGCACGCTTTTGTTACAGTACTTCTGGGAGAAGTGACGAGAAGTGACTTTTGCCTCCTCCTCTACCTGCCCCCTTCAAAAAAAAAAAAAGATGAAATCTCATAGTTTTATGAGAGGTTGTTTTCAATTTTTGGTATGCCACTTTAATGTGGTCTCTCAAGAAACAAAAATAAGAGGTTCAACTGGAATTCCATTTAACAAGACTTTGCTAAGGCAATGCTTTGCATAGCATTCTACACAAGCGGGAAGGCAAAAGGAAAAATAGCTACATTCACCTCTCTGTAGGCTCAGTCATGATTTGGAAAGATGAGACAAATGTAAGCTGTTATAGGATCTGTATCATACAGAAGAGAAAATAATTTTATTGATTCAAACACAGGAGTGCTCCAGCTTGGAAAACTGAATTAAACTACTGCACTTCCAAGTTGAGAACTTGATAAAGTTGATAGTCTTGATACAGAAACATAGTGTAACAATATATTCTATATTTATTTTTTTCCAGTTATAGATGAAGCAACTTGCAAAATATTCTTGAAATATGAAGAAGAAGAATATTTAAAATAACGTGATCATTATACCCTTTTATCCACCAAAGTGGCTTCACTCCACTCTCTCTCTCTTCTGTACTTAGATCTTGGATGAAATATCGGACAAGCCGAAGTGTTTGGGAAGAAATTTTCATAGTCATTAACCTTTGCAATGGGTGTGCTCAGGTTCCAGCATATCTTCTTTAGGAGTTTTGTGGGGTCCAGCGGAATCACCCAAGCAGTGCTCACCTTCCTTCTGATTCCATGTTGCTTGACTCAGGAGTTCAGAGCACCCCCTTTTATCCCCAGTGTATCTTTCCTCTGGGGCTGGAATGCCCCGACTGAACTTTGTGCTAAAAAGTTTAACGTGCAGCTAGATCTGAACCTTTTCTCTTTAGTAGGAAGCCCTCAAAAAAGTGCCACAGGACAAGGCATTACATTATTTTATGCTGACAGACTTGGCTACTATCCTCACATAAATGAAAAGACTGGGAAAAATGTGAATGGAGGAATCCCCCAGGCTGGAAACTTAAAAAAGCACTTGGAGAAAGCCAAGGAAGATATTGAGCATTACATACAAAGAGACACCATTGGCCTGGCTGTCATTGACTGGGAAAACTGGAGGCCTGTCTGGGCAAGAAACTGGAAACCTAAAGATATTTACAAGCGCCAGTCTATTGACTTGGCTCAGCAACAACATATAGAACTTAATGCCACAGAGGCCACCAAGATAGCCAAAGCAGATTTTGAAAAGGCAGGAAAATGTTTCATGCAAGAGACCTTAAAACTGGGAAAATTCCTTCGGCCAAATTATTTATGGGGTTATTATCTCTTTCCTGACTGTTACAATCATAATTATAAGACCCCCGGTTACAATGGAAGTTGCTTTGATTTAGAAAAGAAAAGAAATGACGAACTCAACTGGATGTGGAAGGAAAGCACAGCCCTTTTCCCATCCATTTATCTGAATAGCAAATTAAAATCTTCTCCGTACGCGGCTTTCTATGTCCGCAATCGTATTTGGGAAACCATCCGGGTTTCTAAAGTATCCAGTGTTAAACATCCACTTCCAATTTTTGTATATACCCGTCCAGTTTTTACTGATGTGTCTTTGAAATATCTTTCTGAGGTGAGTGAATCAAGGTGTGAGGCCTATGAAGTAGTATCCACAAAAGGCGTTTAGTGGAATTCAACATCATTTTTGAAGGGAGTGAGATTTGGCTTTTAACATCCTTTAGGAATATGCACACAGGTAGTTCTGCATTGTTATATAAATGCAAAATAAGAATATATTTTATTTTTTATTTATTTTTAAAGATTTTATTCATTTATTTGACAGAGAGAGACACAGCGAGAGAGGGAACACAAGCAGGGGGAGTGGGAGAGGGAGAAGCAGGCTTCCCGCAGAGCAGGGAGCCCGATGCGGGGCTCGATCCCAGGACCCTGAGATCATGACCCGAGCCAAAGGCAGACGCTTAACGACTGAGCCATCCAGGCGCCCCTATTTATTTATTTTAAGATTTATTTACTTGTGAGAGACAGAGAGAGAGAGCACAAGCAGGGGGAGCAGCAGGCAGAGGGAGAAGCAGGTCCCCCACTGCGCAAGGAGCCTGATGAGGGACTCGATCCCAGGACCCTGGGATCAGGACCCGAGCTGAAGGCATACGCTTAACTGACTGAGCCACCCAGGTGTCTCAAGAAAGTATTTCATTTTAATGTAATCATATAATATCTTAACAACAAAAAAACTAGGTAGCATAGACATTGTATTAACTCAGTCCTCTTTTTTTTTCTTTCACAGGGTTTGTCAAGAGAAGGAATTAAAATAACAGAAAAAAAAATCTGTATTTTTGTTGTAGTGGGGTCGTGGTGGCAACAAAAATAGAAATAGTGGGGAAATATTTGAATTATCGTTGTTAAGTCAGAATTCTCAGCTTTGGTGTTACTGTCTTATGCACAGCATTTCTATTTTATTTCTGTTAACTCTTTCTGTCACATTCACCAGGATGACCTTGTGAATACAATCGGTGAAACAGTTTCTCTAGGTGTCTCTGGAATGATAATATGGGGAAGCCTCAATTTAACCAAAAATGTGGTAAGTTGAATTGATAGGAAATAGATGAAAACATGTATTCTTTTAATGTTTTTGAGGATTGCTGTACTGAATAATAAAATAAGTACTATGCTTGGCACACAGTAGTAGGTGCTCAATTAATACTGGTTGCATCAAACTGTCCTTCATTTGTGTGGTTATGCTATGAGGCAGAAAAAATTGTACCTGTTTTCTGGTGAGAAAACAGAAATTCAGTGAACTTGACCAAAATTCTCTAGGCTATGTGGTTAGCAAGTGGCAAAAACAGGATGACAAACTCAGTGTTCTGGCATGGTGTTTGGCTTTTTGTACTTTACTGTGATATGTCTCTTCTCAAAAAACCCATGAACTAGTCAATGAAAGAATAGTCAATTCTTTCATTCATTCCATTACTGTTTATTAAGCACTTCTTTTACTTATTCATTTAGTCATTCAATGGCAGTTTATTACAAGGGTCAGCAAATGACAGCCAGGGGCCAAGAATGATTTTTACCCTTTTAAATGGATGGGAAAAAACTCCAAAAGAATAGTATTTATAATAGGTGAAAATTAGGTAAGATTTAAATTTTAGTGTCTACCGGTAAAGTTTTAGTGGAATATAGGCATGCGCCTTAGTTTAGGTGTCTATGGCTGCTTTTGCTGTACGAAGAAATAATTGAATAGTTATGGCAGAGACTGTATCATTCAAAACCCCCAAATATTTACTGTCTGCCCCTATACAGAAGACGTTTGCTGGCCCTTGGTTTATTGAACATCTCCTATGATTAAGTGCCAGATAATTCTAGGTGCTAGAAATGTAGCAGTGAACGAAGCGAAGTCCCTTCACCATGAAGCTGCATCCTTACAAGTGGAAATACAACATATCTAGATAGGATAATGTCAGGTAGTGATAGGTGCAACAAAGAGCAATGAAACCGTGTAGGCAGGATAAACAGAGATAAAATGGCAGTGCTTAAGATGGGGCAGTCACAGAAGGCCTCTGTGATGAGGTGCTGCTGGAGCAGGGACCTGATGGAAACCAGGGACCAAGTCTCCAAGGGACCAAGTCAGGGATGGTAAGTGCAAGAGCCTTCAGGCTGGAAAGTGCTCGTCAAAAAAAGATGGAGGAGGTGTGACCAGAGTGCAGTGAGCAAGGAAGAAAGGGGTAAGAGTGCTGTCAGTGAGAAGATACGAGGGTCAGATGGAGGGCTTCGTAGGCCACCATGGGGCTTTCACTCTGACACGGAAGGCCGCAAGGAGGCTTGAGCAGAAGAGCTGCAATCTCTGACAAACGTTTCTTACTTAGCTGAGCTGAGGATCCAATGGTGGAGGGGCAAGAGCAGGAGCAGGGAGAGGAAACTGTCGATGGCTTGGACCGTATCTGCTGGCGCGTGGTTTGAATATAACCCAACAGCAGAACGGAGAGGTTGGACTGAGGGATCGGATGAGTAGGACGGACAAGAGAAGTGGTTAAGATGACTCCGAGGCTTTTGGCTTGAAGGAAGCGGCCTCTGAGACGGGAAAGACTTTGGGAGGAATGGTTTGGTGGGGGCGGGGCAGGGAGGAAGAAAAAGGATCCAGGAGTGAGGACCTAAGGCTGCATAGGCAATTGGGAATTACTTTTTAAAAATATTACTAAATTGTTCAAAACTTCTCTAAGGGAGAGGAAAAGGTATGCCTCTTTATTTTCCATAGGTTATATGTACTATTGTCTATTTTACGTAAAATTTTGAGTAAAACTTGTTTTATTGGGAAAAAATGGCATTTTTTCCCTGCATGGATGACTTGTTTTTATTTCCTCCTAATGAACTTTCTTTATTTCAAAAAGCCTTTAACTATCACCACCCAATCCTTTTCTCTCTTCATTTTCATCCTCATTTAATCCTCTGTATCAGATCTGTCTTCCCCACCTCTTCAATCCTCTTGACTCAAGAGTAAAGCTATCACATGGACACTGCTGAATTGGAGATCAACTTTTCCTTCTCTAACGTGGAAATATGAGTGACTTAGGTGCCATAGAGAATGTCCCATGGAGCTCATGGCCCGGGAGACTTATCCTAGGACCTAGAGAGAAGAGACTTTATACAGCCCTCTAAAACCAGAAGAGACCTTTTTTTTCTCTTGTCCTCCAGATAGACTCGCTATATTGTTAATTCATTTATAAAAGTACTCAACAGTAGTTCCCATCATGAGACTGTTTCAAAGTAATCTGAGCCCTTCTACTTATTTGGTAGAACTCTATTATCTCTGGCTTGATCACTGATAAAGAGAAATAATGTAAGTTTGGAGAAAGACATATGTCCCATTTGCAAAATCTTTCATGTCAGAAAATCATTTAAGAATTATAATTCTCCCAAATATATTCCTAATTTTCATTCACTGTTTCTCAAATCTGTAAACACCTTTCTCAAGGGTCTTATAAATTCTCTGATGGAATCATTTATAAATTCCCATACTACTTCCATTTTTTTTTCTTTTTTTTAAGAGCTGAGAACTCCACGCTTACTCTGATGAGGAGTGAATCAGGCTTTCTCCAGTTAGTAGTATGGCATGACATACTATTTAATTGTCACACCTGTTTTTTTTTTTTTAAATTATTATTGCACTTTAATCTTAGATTTACATTCTTCAACCATGACTCTCAGATCATCTTCAGCATTTTTCATACAGGGACAGTTCTTCAATTTAAATATGGCTATTTTCTACCTAATGACACTGCCTTGAAATTGCCCCCTGTGGTCTCTGTTTTATGTATTTCTGCTTACTTTTCCCAAATGCTGATTCTGAATGCTAGTTCTATCATTACTTCCCCTTTTTTCTATGCCATTTGTAATCAATAGAATCATGGATTACTCATCTTATTTCCTCTGATTCATTGGCAACTTGAGAAACTGGTAACTGCAGGTTTAATGACTGAAATTGACTTAAAACAATTGTTATCAAATGTAAGCAAGCTATTTCCTTCCATTCCATTTTATTAGATTCAGTGGTATGACAGCCAGCTCCTACTGGTCCCAGCTCATGAGATCTGATTGTTAAATATTTAGAAATTTTGTGAACTGGTTGTTAACACAATCATTATTAAAAATTAAATTACCAAAACTTAGAATGAAATAAGTACTGTCAAAAACAAAAGTAATAAACACTCGGGGCACCTGGGTGGCTCAGTTGGTTAAGCAGCTGCCTTAGGCTCAGGTCATGATCCCAAGGTCCTGGGATCGAGCTCCGCATCGGGCTCCCTGTTCGGTGGGGGGCCTGCTTCTCCCTGTCCCGCTTCCCCTGCTTGTGCTCTCTCTCTCTCTCTGTCAAATAAATTAATAAAATCTAAAAAGAAAACCATAATAAATACTCAAAATATATCAGTTACATACTTCACTTTATTATTATCTCTTGAGGAATTTTACATCTATTGTATCTATAAGTGGAAATAGTATGTAATGATGTGATTCTTCACACCATACTACCATAACGTGTGCTTGATTTCCAATCACTCAGTGATGTCAGGTTGATAGCTTAAAATTGGCCATGGCAGATGTATTTATACCATGGAAATTGACAAATGCTATAAACCAGGCCTTATCTTTTAGAAATCGTTTCAGATCCTTCCAAAGACTACATCTTGTGTAGGCTAACAATTCTCAAACCATTGTCATACTTTACTCCTCTTTTTGCCCAGCTCTTGTCTCTGTGGTCACTCAGACTGTCATGTGAACTTGTATCAATTCTCATATATCTTGCGCCCAGGGGATACAGTGTTGAAGAATACTGGCAAAGTCTCTGCACTCATGGAGCTTATATTAATGTTGGAGGGAAACAATATGCAAACAAGAAAAATATTTGATGTGATAAGTACTATGCAGAGAATTAAAACAGATGTGAGAGAGTAGATAGGAAAGGTGTCTGAGGTTTAATTAAAGCTGCACTCTGAATGACAAGATAAAGCGACCATGTTAAAAATTAGAGGAAAGAGCATTCCAAGCAGAGGGAATAAGTAAGCGCCCTTTGAAATGAACCCGCCATGCTTATGAAACAACTAGCATGCCTAAGGTAGAGTGGGTAAGGGAGAGGTAGGTGTTCAAGAGGAAGGAAGGGTTACCTCACATCAGGCTGTATATAAGTCGGGAGAAGTTGAATTTTATTCTAAACACCATGCAAAACTAGGATTAAGAAGAGGTTTTCTATTGCTGCCATAATAATGACAACACACTTAGTTTAAACAAGAGAGAATTATTATCTTGTAGTTCTGTAGTTCAGAAGTCCAGCATGGGTCATAATGGACTAAAATCAAGATGTTGGTAGGGCTGCATTCCTTTCCAGGGGAGGATCCTCATTTGTTCATCTGGGTTGTTGGTAGAATTCATTTCCTCGTGGTTGTAGCAACGAGATGTCTATTTTCTGGCTGACTATGGCTAAGGGTCATTTCCAGCTTCCAGAGTTCACTGCATACTTTAGCTCTTGGCCCTCTCCTCTCTATCTTCAAAGCCAGCAATGCTGGGTTGAGTCTCCTTTACTTTTGAATTTGTTCTCTTTCTTCCATCTCATTTTTTTTTAATCCAAGCTGGAAAAGTTTCTACATTTTTAAAGGACTCATGTGATTAGATTGAGCCCATCCAGATAACTTGGGATAATCTCTCAAGGTCCATACTCTTCTCTGCAATCATATGTGTAACATTCCTTTTGCCATGCAAGGTAACATAGTCACAGGTTCCAGGGCATTAGAGTATGGACATTCTTGGAAGGCCCTATTCTTCCTACCATCGATGGCATCACCTCAAGGAATATAATGAGATAGAGTCAAGTAGAAGCTGCCTTGGCTTGCCTTCTGATCTACTACCATCACTTCCTTTGGTCTGCTGGAGGACTAGCACAGCCAGCTTACTCAGTGGAACTATGGATTATGAAAGAAAGCGAGTGACTATCTTCTGTGTTTTTAAAAAGACAGCATCCCAGTTTTAGAATGCACCAGTCTCAAGATGAATCATTTTCGTTACTTGTCACTTGTGCTCTGCCAAATAAGTATATTTGTAAAAGAGCTGTCATAATTCACCCATAACTTGAACTATACATAACATTTAACATAAAGTATACTCAGTTGAACCTCATCTTACAAAGCAAATTCTAGGCAATATTAATAATTAACACTCTACTCTGATTTTCAAAAGCAAAATGTAGTATCAATGGATTTACCAACATCTTGTTGTTTTGAGCCAGCAGTCGAGAAATCTTTCTTATGCTCTTTAAACTTGTCCCACAAAGACGATTCTTATTACCTTTATTTGTAATTTCTTGAGGGCTAACCAGTGATATGCTGGGCCCTGTGCTAAGCACTTTTATATACATTGTATCTTTTCATCTGAGTTAAGTGCTATAATCATCCTTATTTTACAAATGATGAAGCTGAAGTGTAGCCAGGTTAACTGATTCACCCAAGGTCATCCAGATAGGAAGCTAAGAATGCTTGCAAGATGCCCAAGGTCACAGAGCTAGTCATTAATGGAACTGTGATCAATGAGGGAAGATGGGCCCCAGAGACCATTCTCTAACTGCTCTACCATTCTGCGCCATTAGTTTATGAATTATTAAAGAAGTCCAAGGCTAGTTTGAAGTTAGGGTTCAACTGGTCAATTATTCATTGACATGAAATGGCATGTGAAACTTACTTACAAATGTTACAAAAACAGTTGGAATAATCTTGCTTGATAAGGTCAAAAAGGTAAACTATTCCCTGCCTCTTGCTGGGTCTTGTTTTATCATGCTTCCTTAGAACTTGCATATAACAGTGAATTAATTCACAGATGAACTAACTTGTCCCTTGATATTCTAACCTTCTTATAATTTTACAGCAATCTTGCACAGAGCTAGACAATTACATGAAGAATAAACTGAATCCTTACATAATCAACGTCACCCTAGCAGCCAAAATGTGTAACCAAGTGCTTTGCCAGGAGCAGGGAGTGTGTATAAGGAAACATTGGAATTCAAGTGACTATCTTCACCTGAACCCAGAGAATTTTGCTATTCAACTTGAGAAAAGTGGAAGATACACAGTACAAGGGAAACCCACACTGGAAGACCTGCACCAATTTTCCAACAAATTTTATTGCGCTTGTTATGCCAATGTCCGTTGTCAGGAGAGAGCTGATATGACTGAAATTCATACTGTTAAAGTATGTGTTGCTGGAGATGTTTGTATAGATGCTTTTCTAAACGCAGAACCCCCTGGTCATCTTTCTAGCTGGAAGGGGAAATCTGCCACTTCCAGCAGTATCTTATCCATCATGCCACCTGCCACAGGGTCTCCGTGTGATCCTGGTAAAGATCTTAGTAGGTGCCTCAAAGCCAGATTGATAGTAGGAGCCAACTCCAAAACCCCTCAAGTGGGCTATAAGAGTGTATATATTCGAAATAAGAAACAATAAAACAACCTATTCAAGTACAAGCTCGGTGTTTATTAAATTTTCTGTCTACATACATTGTTTTAATATCTTTTACATCTCTGTAATAGTTTAGCTAGCTTAGATTTTTTTAGGCAAGTGATAATACCTATATACGTAAAGACTTATATTTGAAATGTGAATCAAAACTCATGGCCAAGATAGTATTTTGATTTTTTGAGCAAAGATTGCTTTTTCATGATCAAAATGAACCTGAGATTATTATTAATTGATAAACAAAGTATGTTGGCTAGCATGTTTAATTTTCAAAATTGTAGTCAGGGCAGTACTACTAAATCCATTGATACTACATTTTGCTTTTGAAAATCCGAGTAGAATGTTAATTATTAATATTGCATAGAATTTGCTTTGTAAGATGATATCTAACTTTGTATTTTCTAATTGCCATGAGTCTACAGCAAATATCTCACATACCATGATGTATAGACAGAACTAACAGGTATCTGTTATATTCTTGGTACAATCTAGACTGATTGTAAGGTCTATAACACTTAGAGGCCTAGTGTTATTTCTGAGAAAAGTAAAGATTTAAATAATGCCAATTTACTTCAAATGAATGTCTTTCTGAGTAGTTTGTAATTTGCAATAAAAATGTCAAGAAATTATTATGGTAATAAACCTTGTCTTTTAAAATGCAATATCCCAAGTGTACCTGTCTGCCTTGAGCATGGAACTATGGATTTTAGCTATTTCATTTGATAATTTCTTCAAGTTATGTTTTATAAAAAGGTAATCTTTAAAAAGTGATTATCCTGTCAACTCTGTACATGGTTTAGTAGATATTCAGAATAAATATAAAAAATAGCCCAGTTTTCTTTCACTCTTGATGGTCTTTGACAATCTTGTGTACTTAAAAGGCCTTATTTCATCTGAACATCCATTCACATGGCAGAGAGTAAATCTCTGCCAGCCTCAGTATTCAGTTTCACAGATTCAAGGTGAAGTAGCATGGTCTTGCCTCAGTGAGTTTTTTGTACATTTGAAGAAGACAGATATTTGAAAGTGGAAAATGCCAACATAGTCTGTGATATAAATGCTATTATAGAAGTTCAGCATGCTCTGGCATACAAATAAGAAGTTGAAGGTTTCAGAGAAAATCTCAAGGATGCCATGAAAAAGATGATGTGTCCACTGCTCTGAAGACTGAACAGCAGTTAGTGTGGAGACACAAGACAGAAGGAACTTCAGAAAGATGGACCATTGAGTGTGGTTTTTACAGTGGTATACAGTAGATGATGGGCCAAATGGTGAAAGCTTTTGTCTACCATAGTAAGAAGTTTGGAGTTTACAAGGAAGACACTCCCAAACTTCTTAACCTGCCCTGTTTCCCCATGCACACCTGTCACAGCATGACACATTTAACTCTTTTTACTCCCCACCACCACCCTATAATGTAAGCATCAAGAGGGCAAGTCATTTGGTCTATTTGACTTGCTGCTATATCCACAGTGTGACGAACAGTATCTGGGACTTAGTAGGGGCCCACTAATTATTATTAAACAAATAAAAACCAAGGGGGAACCACTAAAGAATTCTAAGTGTGGGAGTTGTCATGGCCGCTTTTCACAATTTGGGTCCTCTTAGACCAATGCTGCTCTTTTCTTTAGCTCTGTCCTTTATGCTCTGCTCCAATCGCAATTCTATTGTCAAAACCAGGTTTTCATAAGTAAGCCATGAAAAGAGATAACTTGATAATGATCTGGCAAGGATATGTTATATGGACTAGTTTAGTTTACTTTGAATACATAAACAGCTATCAGGTGACTAGGACTTGGAAAGAATGGAGGCTGCAAGGCAAACTGGAAAAGGCATGGATTCTAGAGTTGGACAGTTAAAAGGGCAAATTCCAGCCTCCAACAATTAGTAGCTATACAAGCCTAAGAGAGTTAACCTTCCGTTTTATATAGTGGCAATTATACATACCTTTTCGGGTTCTTGAGAGGATTGACTAATATAATACTTGGAAAGCATCTGGCCTTAGAAGCAACTCTCTAAATGTCTCTAGGAGGAAGGAGATGGATATGTTTTTATTGGGTGTGGGGAGGTGCCTGTATTGCTGTCGTCGGGCAGAATGTCAAAACAGATTTCTGCCATGGCAGACTTGGCCATGAACCCAGTTAAGAAAAGAGACCACTGAATAGAAAAGGAGTTGGCAGGAATAATTTATATAATACACATCTTTATACATGATCAGGTTTACAGAAGCAAAGTTGGATTTCCACATAGATCCAGTATTTTCACGAGGGATCATGTTTGTATCTGAGATACAAAGAAAATAATTTGGTATCCTTGCTCTTCAGAAGCTTGCACACCGATAGAGATGATAGATGTATCAACCAAAATTGTCCACAGAATGTGGCATATACAGAAATTGTAAAAATTGAAGGGCTATAAGAACACAGTTTCATCCTGTTAATTAACACAACATACTAAAGGAATTGAGCAATTTAGCTTCAAAAGATATGGAATTCATTTGTTAGATACAGACTGCATCCCTAAACTCTCAAGTGTCATACAAAACCTCCCAGCAGAGGGCTCAGTTCCAAAGGTATTAAGATACCTGCTTTTATTTTTGAAAGTGAATTTGAAAGGAATATAGATTTAAAGTAGACTCTTGCATTTATAATATAGATATGTTCAATACTGTTGGAAGAAAGCAGATGTTTACTAAGAGATCATGAGTAATCACTTCAGGGTACTTACTGAGTAGTGATAAAGACATGAGATAGTTTTTAAAAAAGCTCTTGGCAGTGAACTATAGATATACGTATTCGGAAAAATTGTTGGATTCTTAATATAGCAAACATCATGCTGACACAAAAGCGACTAACAGGGAAATGATAGCCCACAGGAATGCATAGGACAAAATGAAGAGTAGAAGTCCACAAAACAAGAAATATTTCCAAAATGCTTACCTTTATTTGGTATTGAAGTAGTAGTGAAAGAAATTAATTTCTCAAACTTTTCTATAAATTGGCTGTTGGCAAAGTAATAGTGATCTTTAGATGGTGTCTGACCTCCTACTGAGGAAGAGGAGAATCAGGTACATATTATTTTATGACTAGATATTTGAGGACTCTGAGGACATTTACATGCCATGTAACTTCACACTGCAATGGAGAGTGATTTCCAGCTTATATCCTTTCCACCCCACTCCCAGATAAGCTCAGTGAAGGCACAGTTATATGCTTGGGATCCTATGACATAGCACAATTCTTGGCACAGAGTAGGTGCTCAAAAAAGTTGAAAAAATATTGCAATGACTATTGAGTATAATTGCTATTGATTGAAAGTGACTTTGATAAATTCCTAATTCAGCTGGTTAGCTACCATGAGTGAATGCATTTTTTTTTTCCTTTGCTGGAAGATACTCATTTGAAATTATTTTTGACTTTCGAAATGCTCCCCACCACTTTCCTCTGTTTTTTTTGGGTATATGTCAACAATAAACTTACTCCTAAATTTCTGCCTGATAAGTCCAATGTAATGGTGTATTAATCATGTTTTTTATTTTCTGTATATTAGGATGTTTTGACATCTTAACACTCCTTTCGTCAGGGGAGTGACTGCCCCTCCTGGGGCTAGCTAATTCTTAGAGAGGGCAAAGGGCATGCTATTTGATAAGCAAACTAACGAAATCAGAGCCCTACCACCCCTCTCTGCTCTGTACACCCCAGAAGGCAATATTTCTCTGTCTTTATCATATCAAGGCTAGGTACTAGGCAACTAGAGACCATCTCAATAGCCCTGATGGGGTTCAGGACACATTACTCCAAAATAGGGCACCTGGCCTATTGAATATTTTAAGCTGAAGGATTTTGAGAAAACAGCAGAAGCAGAAAGTTCACTCTGATCTCCTCTCACCTCCCCTTCTCGCCTGAAACAGGCCACAAAACCCTCACGTGAAAGGTGTCCTCCATATACCTGGAGGAAAGGATCACCCTCGTCTGCAAAGACAAAGAGATGCCAAGAAGAATCCAAATGAACAGGCTTTGCTAAGTTTCCCCCGGTTTACTATAATTACCTCATATTCTTTATCCTGTTTTATTTCCACACTACTTCCCACTCTTCAACAAACCTATCATAAAAATACACAGGTCTAACTGTTTCTTTGGGTCTTTTCCTTATGAAATCTCCTGTGTCACACAAATCTTAAATAAATTTGTATGTTTTCTCCTGTTAATCTGTCAGTTTAATTTTCAGATCCAGTCAAGGACCCTAAGAGAGAAGAGGAAAACTTTTTCCTCTCTGCAGCCCAGAGCCTGCTGAAATTATTCAAACTAGCCAGTCCTAAACTGTTTAACCAACCCTGCCTTGCAGTTCTCAAGGAAACTCCAATAAAGGCTTTCCCCTCACTCCTGGTCTGCTTCCTGTCCAAAACCTGGTGTTCCTCATATGGTCCCTCTGTGTCACCTTTGTAAATTAAGACGCCAGCACAGAAGAAATGGGAAAGTAGAAATGCTTTTCTCTTTGTTCGTATCTTGTTTCTCACCATGAATTCTTCTGTAGTAAGTTCATACTCTACATGTTAACTGAAATGAGCCATATGTCTATTAAAGTATGCTTTTTAAACAAACTGTGAGAGGAGCTTCTCTCATTGAAAGGTCATTTTTGGAAAGGACTTTTTGATTTATGGTACCTAGCAAATGGCAACTTGCTTTGAACTTGACAAATACTACAATCTCGACTCTGGGTGTAAGGTTCATATTACAGGACTCGGGCTTATCTATCAGTGTTCCCCAGCTAAGAATACTAGGGCTTCCATTATGTTTCACTTGCAAAACTGCCAGGATTGTTTCAACACAATCATTCTGCACAAGATACTGACATTCTGATGACACTGAAATTTGACATGGAGTGATTAAGAATTTGAAAATCCACATAAAACTATCAATAAAATTGAAAACCTGGATACTTCTCTTTTCTCCTCTACTTGCAGTCAAAGAGAGAGGGACGGAAGGAAGGGGGAAGAGAAGGTGGGAGAGAAGAAAAAACATTCACTGCCCAGATATCACAAATGTCACTTCTTCATTCTTTTCCCCTTGCCTCAGTCTTCCTTTAAGAAGCAAAAAGGATGAAGCCACGAAATGGTGGTATTGTTCAGTATGTGCCAAATCCAGCCTGCTATGTACTCACAGGTTATGGTACAGAGTCACTAAGATCTTAAGGTCAACTCTTTGAGGCATTATATTTCCTTTGAGAAAAAGGGAAATGTTTTGGCGGCTCAGTCGTTAAGTGTCTGCCTTCAGCTCAGGTCATGATTCCAGGGTCCTGGGATTGAGTCCCACATCGGGCTCCCCCCTCGGGGGGAAGCCTGCTTCTCCCTCTCCCACTCCTGCTTGTGTTCCTGCTCTCGCTATCTCTGTTTCTGTCAAATGAATAAATGAAAAAAAAAAACCTTTAAAAAAAAAAGGGAAATGTTTTGTTATAGACCTTACTTCATGTCTAAACTTTGTTTAATATTTGATTTGGGATGGAACTATAAAAGCACTCAAATGATTCAAATTACTGCACATTTTCAAGCTCTAATAACTTTTTTATTTTTTTGAAGGTCATAGTTTAATCTTTCTATAATTAAAAAAGCAAGAGTCTTCTAGGGTCTGCATTTGATGAGATAGATATTCTGTTACTGTGCATTTCCATTGTTTTTCCATGGCATAACATACAACAGAGACTTGGGAGCACACATGCTTGATGCCAGGTTACTTTTATGTTCCATAACTATGTTGCTTGCAGACTGTTGTTGCCACAGTAGTTGACTGTGCCCAGACAAATGGGGGTGCTGGTCTGTTCCCACAGATATTTATCCTAGTCTTCATCCCAAGGAGGGCACTGCCATGTGTTCTCAGCCATAGTCTCTTATCCAAGGTTCCTGGTTCAGATGGCAACATCCTGCTCAACACAACTTTTATCATCACAGCTTGAGATAGGATGACTGATTTTGGCTAGAGAAACATGGTGGCAAGCACTGAAGGCACAAGTAGCCATTTCGCTTTCGACATTAGGATGATTCTTTCTGCACTTGATAAGATGATAAGGAAACCTGTCAGCCCTGATCTGGGGGTTTTTATCATAAGGGCATTGTAATAGCTTTTCAAGGTCCAGGGAATCAATGTAAATTTCTTACTTGTTGGAAAGGAAGGAGCTGAATCCAAGTTCTCCATGGAGACATGCTGTTCCCACAACTGCTTTCTCCCCACATCCGGCCCAGCAATACTCACTTCCTGCCCCTGACTTTAGGGGGTGGGGCCCCACTTCCTGAGACGCCAATAATTTTTTTTAAATGGAAACACTTGCACAGCCTTTTATATTATGTTGGTTTAAAATCTCTTTTATATTCTATGTGGAAAACCCAAAAGACTCCACCTCAAAATTGCTAGAACTCATATATGAATTCAGCAGTGGCAGGATATAAAATCAATGCACAGAAATCAGTTGCATTTCTATACACAACAACGAGACAAGAAAGAGAAATCCAGGAGTCGGTCCCATTTACAATTGCACCCAAAACCATAAGATACCTAGGAATAAACCTAACCAAAGAGGCAAAGGATCTGTACTCAGAAAACTATAGAACATTCATAAAAGGAACTGAGGAAGACACAAAGAAATGGAAAAACATTCCATGCTCATGGGTTGGAAGAACAAATATTGTTAAAATGTCTATGCTACCGGGCGCCTGGGTGGCTCAGTTGGTTAAGCGACTGCCTTCAGCTCAGGTCATGATCCTGCAGTCCCGGGATCGAGTCCCACATTGGGCTTCCTGCTCAGCAGGGATTCTGCTTCTCCCTCTGACCCTCTTCCCTCTAGTGTTTTCTATCTCTCATTCTCTCTCTCTCAAATAAATAAATAAAATCTTTAAAAAAAAGTCTATGCTACCAAGAGCAATCTACACATTCAATGCAATCTCTATCAAAATACCATCCACTTTTTTCACAGAAATGGAACAAATAATCCTAAAATTTGTGTGGAACCAGAAAAGACCCCAAATAGCCAAAGGAATGTTGAAAAAGAAAACCAAAACTGGTGGCATCACAATTCCGGACTTCAAGCTCTATTACAAAGCTGTAATCATCAAGACAGTATGGTGCTGGCACATAAATAGACACATAGATCAATGGAACAGAATAGAGAGCCCAGAAATGGGCCCTCAACTTCATGGACAACTAATCTCTGACAAAGTAGGAAAGAATATCCAGTGGAAAAAAGACAGTCCTCTTCAACAAATGGTGCTGGGAAAATTGGACAGCCACATGCAGAAGAATGAAACTGGATCACATCCTTACACCTTAGACAAAAATAGACTCAAAATGGATAAAAGACCTAAATGTGAAACAGGAATCCATCAAAATCCTAGAGAAGAACACAGGCAGCAAACTCTTTGACCTCAGCTGCAGCAGCTTCTTGCTAGACACGTCTCCAAAGGCAAGGGAAGCAAGGGCAAAAATGAACTATTAGAACTTCATCAAGATAAAAAGCTTTTGCACAGCAAAGGAAACAGTCGGCAAAACCAAAAGACAACCGACAGAATGGGAGAAGATATTTGCAAATGACATATCAGATAAAGGGCTAGTATCCAAAATCTATGAAGAATTTACCAACTCAACACCCAAAGAACAAATAATTGAATCAAGAAAGGGCAGAAGACATGAACAGACATTTCTCCAAAGAAGCCAACAGATACATGAAAAAATGTTCAACATCACTTGGCATCAGAGAAATAAAAATCAAAACCACAATGAGATACCACCTCATACCAGTCAGAATGGCTAAAATTAACACATCAGGAAACAACAGATGTTGGTGGGGATGCGGAGAAAGGGGAACCCTCCTACACTGTTGGTGGGAATGCAAGCTGGTGCAGCCACTCTGGAAAACAGTATGGAGGTTCCTCAAAAAGTTGAAAATAGAGCTACCCTATGACCCAGCAATTGCACTACAGGGTATTTATCCCGAAGATACAAATGTAGTGACCCAATGAGGCACATGTATCCCAATGTTTATAGCAGCAATGTCCACAATAGCCAAACTCTGGAAAGAGCCCTGATGCCCATCGCCAGATGAATGGATAAAGAAGCTGTGCTATATATATACAATGGAATATTACATAGTCATCAAAAAATTGAAATCTTACCACTTGCAATGACGAGGATGAAACTAGAGGGTATTATGTTAAGCGAAGTAAGTCAATCAGAGAAAGACAGGTATCATATGATCTCACTGTTATGTGGAATTTAAGAAACAAGGCAGAGGATCATAGGGGAAGAGAGGGGAAAAATGAAACAAGACAAAACCAGAGAGGGAGACAAACCATAAAAGACTCTTAATTATAGGGAACAAACTGAGGGTTGCTGGAGGGGAGAGGGGTGGAAGGATGGGGTAACTGGGTGATGGACATTGGGGAGGGGTATGTGTTGTAATGAGCACTGGGTATTATATGAGACTGATAAAACACAGACCTGTACCCCGAAACAAATAATACATTATATGTTAATTAATTCAATTTAAATAAAAAAATAAAATCTCTTTTGTTCTTATAAAGTCACTGCTGCTCATGGTGAAATAATGCAAAGTTATGCAGAGGAAAACTAAAAATCTTCTTCCCTCCTCCCTCTACCCGTGCTAACTCCTGGTTATAGTTTCTTGTATGTCATTCCAGAAATTTCCTAGAAATATGGAAGCAAATGTGTGTGTCTATTGTTAAAAGATAAAGTGAGGTATATTAAAAATTTTAAGAGCTTATTTGAGCAAAAACTGATTCAAATTGGGTAGCACCAAACCAGGGGTGGTTAGGAGTGCTCCACAGACAGGGACCAGGGAAAAGAGATATGGAGAAAGAAGGGAAGCAAAGAAAGGAAATTATTGATTGGCTAATGCTAAGCATAGTTGGCTGTGATTGGTTGTCCTTAGTGTTTTAATTTCTACCTTTGAGGCATGTATAGGTTTAGATTTTGGTTTGCCTTTATAGGCTGCCATAGCAATAGAGCCACATCAGTCTCAGGGCCTCTTTATTTAATTTAACAGTATATTTAAAACAAATGGGGCTATGGTGTATGATATTCAGTAAGATGCATTGTCTAAAACTTACTTTTCTCACATGACCATATTTTTGGAGTATCTGTAGTAACCACATTGTACTCTACTGTACCCTATATGACAATTTTTTAAAAGTTCTTATTGATGGACATTTCATTTTCTGAAGATTTTTTTCTTCTCTATCAAAAATATTGTAGTTAATGTTTGTATGTATGTATATGTATATGTGTGTGTGTGCGTATATATATATGTATATATACGCACACTTTTGCCAGAATGGAGTGGAATTGCTAATGCAAAGGGTATATAAATTTCACTTTAGATAGATATTGCTGGATTATTTTCTAAAAAGTTTGTTCCAAATAAGGATCTCAGCAATAGTGAATGAGAGGGAGCCAGTTTTCCTTACCAACACTGGGCATTATCAGATTCTGTAATTACTATTTATTCATAAACTTGGTTCTTAAATAGTAAAGTTGACATTTTTTTCCCTAGTTTGTTTAAAGGGTATTCTTTTTTCTTGCCAAGATATTTTTTTTTTAAAGAGCAAACTGTGTTTTGTTTCTCATTCGTGCCCAAATTATATTTTTAGGAGATTGTTGCCATTTCTGAAAATTAAGATAGACCTTTTCAGATATCAATGGATTACAATATGAAACAGGAAACCAACGACCAGGTTTAAAAAGAACACCTTCTTTCTTTTGCCTATTGTTTCTCATGTGGTATTTGACTTTAATTTTCATTATTATATTTTAAAACTACATTAGTCACTAGGAGCTACACATTCCTCTATCCACTGAACCTCACTGCTTTCATGAGCAGTAAGGCCATATCAAGTTTTGGCAAATAAATCTTTGTAAGAAGTATCTTTTAAATAAAATAAGATAGTAGTTTTTCACAGGAAGACTATCCTTAGTAGTAAAGGAAAGACCAAGCTAATTCCAGTTCAAGCATTAGCAAGTTGTTGACTTTGGGTTAGTCACTTCCCTTCTCTGACTTTGTTTTTCCAACTATGAAAGGCCAATTTTTGAGAAGACTAGAGAAAGTAAACAAAAGTCAGCTAGTGCAGTGCTTGTCATAGAAAGGTAGGCACTTCGAAAAAGATCATTATTTATTTGAAGGCTTTTTAGACATTCCAGAGTTTTCTGTCTAGTAGATGATTTAGAGTTTACATTTGAAATCTAAAACTGGCTTTAAAAATTTCATTTTGAGGAATATGATATTCAGGAAGATGTATTTATAATTATTCTTTACTTAAAAAGGATAAGTAGGTTTAATTTGATTGAAAACAAATTTACCTAATTCTGGCACAATGCGTTATTATGCTGATGCACAAATATTATCAAAATAAAATTAATACCTCTAGGGGTCTCTGTCTTATGCCTGATGTGCCATATTTCTAAGTAGACTCCATAAAATTTTAACACATTGTGTTAATACAATTTTGTTCACGTACTTGGTTCCCAGTTATTTCATTATAGCACATTTTTGATAACAAATGTCAGAGTAGGAGGTAGCACATACAATTTTTACTAAAATATATTTCTTGGGCGCCTGGGTGGCTCAGTTGGTTAAGCGACTGCCTTCGGCTCAGGTCATGATCCTGGAGTCCTGGGATCGAGTCCCGCATCGGGCTCCCTGCTCGGCAGGGAGTCTGCTTCTCCCTCTGACCCTCTTCCCTCTTTTGCTCTCTATCTCTCATTCTCTCTCTCTCAAATAAATAAATAAAATCTTTAAAAAAAATAAAATAAAATATATTTCTTCCCCCACACCAACTTGCTAATCCTAAATAATACATATAGGGACAAGGATCGGCTTGGGTTAACATACAATTAAGTAACTTTTGGAGAACAAATCATTATGGATTATTTCATTTTCTTCTCATAGGTTTTATTATTTTTTATTTTTTATTTTTTTAAAGATTTGATTTATTTATTTGACAGAGACACAGCGAGGGAGGGAACACAAGCAGGAGGAGTGGGAGAGGGAAAAGCAGGCTTCCCGCCGAGCAGGGAGCCCGATGCAGGGCTCGATCCCAGGACCCCGGAATCATGACCTGAGCCGAAGGCAGACGCTTAACGACTGAGCCACCCAGGCGCCCCCCTCTTATAGGTTTTAATTGAAGATCAGAGGTAAAAGAGATTTCTGGGATTAATCATTTTATGAAAGTAGGAACAATCATGAAGATTATAATATGTAGTATACAAATATTTTTGAGCGTTGAGCAGACAAAAGTAGACTTTTTGCATCATATAGAAAACTTTAATCCTTGAATGGTGAGAGCCGATTTCACTGACTAATAATTTTTGTGATGTCTTGTTCCCCGATGATGTGAGAACTACCCTTGCTGAAATTGTCAATCACTGCCTTATAACTCTTCATAAATAAGAACTTCCATTTGCTACTCATCATTTAATTATGTGCTTTACATACAACTTCCCATTTAATTTTTATTTTTCAGATGAAGAAACTGTGCCTTCAATTAAGTGAGTCCCCAAGGTCACATAGGTCCAGCTATAAAGAAGGCCCCGATGGCTTTGACTTCCCAGCCTGTGCATCCACCATTACAACCTATTGCCCTCCCATAAGGTTATGAGATCAAATAACATGGCACATAGAACATAGAACTACTTCGGATTTCTTCTTTTTACTCCACAGCAGCATCTGACCACAAGGGTCTGCCAACTACTGAGAACTTTTCTGTGTGCTAGACCCAGGGTGCAGGTGACCAAGGGGCATTTAATTTCACATATACTTTCAATATGTAACTTTCATGGTTTAAAGGAGAAACTGGCCTTCAAAGAAAGAGGAAGTCCGGATGTCAGGCACACAGTGACAAACTTTCCATTTACAGCAGCAGAGGGTAGTAATAACTTGGGTGTCAATCCCAAGGCTTTTTCAACAATACCGCCTCTGTCCTTGAAGCCTTTTGGTTTCAGCAAAAAGAAATGATAACTGGTCACATGCTAGCCCATTATGTCACCAGAAGAAAATCAGTCAGCTTAATTTTCAGATGAAACATGGGGAATTTAGATGCTAAAAACAGAATATAAATAATTGCTGGTTTGTGGTTACTTTAGAATCTTTATGTCTTGGAGAGATTTTTTTTTTTTAACTTGCTTACTTATAAAACTGATTTAAAAGCAGTTTTTCTTCCTTCAAGTAACAAACTTAATTTGATGGGCATTTTGGCAGTGAGGGAAATGGTGGGTGGGAAAGTAAGCAATTTTATCTTCCCTGTGATTGTTTTGTGTATTCTTAGTAGATAAGCTGAATAATTCTTTTTTTTTTCAAAGATCTTATTTTTTATTTATTTGACAGAGAGACAGAGAGAGAGAACGAGCACAAGCAGGGGGAGCGGCAGCTAGAGGGAGAGGGAGAAGCAGGCTTCCCGCGGAGCAGGGAGTGCTACGTGGGACTCGAACTCTGAGATCATGACCTGCGCCCAAGGCAGCCGCTTAACCAACTGAGCCACAGAGGCACCCCTGAATAATTCTTTTTAAATGTAGATTCTGATATACTAGTTGTGAAACAACATGGTATATGAGAGAGACCGAGAGATAGAGACAGAGAGAGAGGCAGAGAGATGGAAGGAGAGCGAGATGAAGAGAGCACCAGGGGTTTGCTCAAGTGCAAGAAGGTGTGGGACAAGGTAGGAGGGGGAGTTGAGGCTGGAGAGGTAGACAGGAGTCAGATATGAGGGTCCACTGGGCTACGTTAATGAACTCCAAATTAATCCTTTAGGCAGGACTGAAAGGGTCAGATTTGTATTTTAAATCTGTGGAGAAGATGAGGGGAGGAGATGAGCCTGGAGGCAGGAAAACTAGTTAGAAGGCTGTTGCTATTTTCCAAAGCAAAGCTGATGAACTCTTGAACGAGGTAAGGATGAGGGAAGGAGATAGGAGGATAGAAATAGAAATCAAGATTGCTTGGGTGTGGGAGGGCTAGGAAAAACAAGGAACCTAATGTGACACCAGGTTTCTCGCTGGACGATGGCATCTACTCCTGAGAAGGGAGCAGGGGCGGGGAGCAGGTGTGGGGGCTCGTTTGAGCACGTTGTATCTGAGGTGACTGTGGAGTATCCAGATAGTTTTCTGTTGTTTGCATTTTTGTTTTTAAGCCATACGATTTGGAAGCTCAAGGGAGAAAGTAGGGCTGTGTCATTAAAAATGAAAAATAATAGTCAGAGAGATACAGGATGCCTAATAGTTTGAGAAGACAGTGTCTTCTCAGACAGAGTTGGTTCCTTCCAAGGGGCATAAGGGACAGGTCTGTTCCAGGTCTCTCTCCTTGGCTTCCGGGATGGCCGTCCCCTCTCCATGTCTTCCATCTGTTCCTCGTATGTGTCCAGATTTCCTCTTTGTATATGGATACCAGTTGTATTGGATTAGAAGCCATTCTAATGACCTCATTTTAACTCGATTACCTCTGTAAAGATCTTGTCTACAAGTCACATTCTGAGGTACTGGGGGTAGAACTTCAATATATGAATTTTGAAGGGACATAATTTGGCCCATAACAATATCAATAACCCAATGATGTTTACTTTAATTGTTAAAAGACTTTGACTTTGAATCCAGTATGGAAATGCAGTACAAGTAAAGAAACATATTCTACCCCACTATTTTGCGGTATCAGCCAAAGGAAATAAATTTTCATTTTATATCCTCCCAGTCATCCTTTTCCAATTCATAAGATATTTAATAAAGAGGGGTGCCTGGGTGGCTCAGTTAAGCATCTGCCTTCGTTTTAGGTCATGGTCCTGGGGTCCTGGGATCGAGTCCCACGTTGGGTTCCCCGCTCAGCAGGGAGTCTGGTTGTCTCCCTCTCCCTTTGCCCCTCTCCCCATATCAAGCTCTCTCTCTTGCTTGTTCTCTCTCTCTCAAGTAAATAAATAAAAGCTTTTAAAAAAAGGTATTTAATAAAGAAGCTTTCGGCGCACCTGGGTGGTGCAGTTGGTTAAGCCTCAGACTCTTGGTCTTGGCTCAGGTCTGAGATCAAGACCTGAGTCTGGGTCCATGCTCAGTGCGAAGTCTGCTTAAGACTCTCTCTCCCTCTGCCCCTCCCAGGCTGTGCTCTCTCTTTCTCAAAATGAATAAATAAATCTAAAAAAGAAAAAAAAAAGAGGCTTTCTTCTGTCTCTTGCTAAGGAAAAAGATTTGCACTCACTTTAAAATTAAAAATCATGAGTTTACCTGCTCATTCAGCCAATTCTGTCTCTTTCAGTCAACATCGTTTAGGGAATGGGAAAGCCCTGACTCCCATGACCAACCTCTTGGGTATTAAGTGCAGTCACTCTCCCAGGTGCTGTGGAAAGGGAGGCAGGTTACAAAGAATCTCTGACCTCAAGATATTTATAATTTCATGCTATTATTCTTAATCCTTTTTGCATCACAGAGGCTTGGGAATCTGGTAAAAACTAGAGCTTCTCTTCTTAGAGATATTTATATATGATGATAAGCCAAATTATGTATACAGCTGATTTTGTTGGGTTAGATCAAAATACTTTTATATAGAATGGTGCTTTTTCCATCCTTCTTTACATGCAAAATTAATCCCAGGCAACATTAAAAAAAATAAGAAGCAGGAAAGAAAGAAATCCAATGAATGCAAATAAAGTTAAACCATAAACTTTATCTTTGCTAAAAAATAAATTTCACTGAGAAGGCAGCTCTCCCTTGGCTCGATGAGAAGCTGAAATTACTGAGTGGTCTCTGGCATGACAACATATACACTTTCCCGTACACTTTCTGTTTTGATGGCAATACATGCTAAAAAGCTGGGCTCACAACAGCATGTGGTGGCAAACAGAATCAATTCATGACAGATGACACATGGGCTTACGACAAGAGAATACCAAGGTATTTCAAGATGATCTGACGTGGATAGTGGTTTTATGTTGTTTAATTTCTGTTGGTTTCACATCACTGAGTTTCGTCTTCAGCAAGGGGATGCTGTTGATGTCAACAAAGGGAAGATTAAGAATTCATCTTTCAATTTTCAGGTTGTCTCATCAGAAGTATTTTAAAGAGTTGTGGAGTTTCAAGTTGTCTGCATATTTCTGTATCACAGATTTGTAAAAGAGAAGTTCACATTCTGCTTTCGTTTCATGAGAAAACATTTTGAAAGCGCAATGATTCAAGGCGCCGGCATAAACAAAGTTGACACCTTGCTGTAGATAGCAGAACCAAAGAAAGCAATGGGTATAGAGCTTGCTGCATAAAGACAGGTCCTCTAAGCTGTGTTACCAAGCCCCACAGGTGTTCTGTCTATTCACAAAGTGCCCAGTGAATTGTTTTTGCTGAATAAACTTTTCAGCATTTCAAAGATATCAATGGATTTGAAATTTCTGAAAGGACTTACTAAATAGGAATTTATTTTTGAAGGCAACAGCTGGCTGCATAAAGAAGCTTCCAATTCCTCCATCGTATGCCTCAAAAATACTATTTTTAAAAAGTCAACCATCATGGAATAATTTCAGTTTTTGGAGGCACTGCTTTAACCTGTCTCTTCTGCCCCAAACCACACACTAACTTGACCATTTCTGGGGTACCCAGGTTTTACCACTTTGTTGCTATATTAAGAGTAGGCTGATTCATCTCAGGGCAGAGTAAATTTTGGTAAAGTCTTGCCTTTTCAACTCTAGTTTTCTTTTCTTAGAAAAGAGCTACACTACTAAATTTTTGGAATACAAATTATGAGATACTTCTTCAGCATTTTTGGCTTCATGCTTCTTTCACCGGCAAGTATGTGTCATGCAAAAAGGACTAGGGCTTTGGTGTTCTATCACACACAGTGGGAACCAAAGCCAAAAGCTATTTGACATCTCTTCCTTATTATTTTCTTTGCCATTTTCTAACTTAAGCCAATCCTGAAGTAAACAAAGACAGATGCTCATCATCATGATGGCAGGACACATTTTTTTTTTTTTTGTTCCTAGCAGTAGAAAGCTGTTCTGACATATGACAACACTGATGAGTCTACAGTGTCTGTCTATAGGGGCAGCCACAATTGACATTGAAATACTGTATTTACTAAGATAGTTTGGAAAAATCACATAAAAAATTACTGGTGTGTACGTGTGTGTGCATTTCTGTCCCCGTGTATGTTCACACACACATCCATAGCCTGATTCACGGAACGCCCTCTGATGCCCTCCCACAGACAGCAGGGTAAGAGCACTGGGATGAATGAGTGGACGGTGTCTTCAACAAAACCCAAACTTCAAGAAGGGTGTGAGCCCGACGGTGGGAGAGCCTCACTTTCCTGGTAGTCTTAGAAAAGTCCCGGATAACATCAGAGCTACAACTTGAAGACTGAGTAGAATAGAAGATCTTTAGGTTGAAAGGAGGACAAAGGCATTCCAGACAGAAACAGAAAAGGGAGATGCCATAACCAGGGAACTTTGGTACGGTGTGGGAACAGTTCTAAGAAGCTAAGAGTTATGTTGGAAATGTTTAGCTATCAAGACAGAGAAAACTATGTAGGCTTGAGTTTTAACTCTGCTATTTTTCTGTGTGACCCTGGATAAGTTTTGTAAACTCCTTTTACCTCCATTTCCTCATTTTTAACATGGGGACGGCAGCTGAAAGTCAGCTTGGGTCGGGATCTTGTATTTGTCCAAATAGGATTTCTTTAACCCTTCCTTGCCCCACCAAGTACATGAACACCCTAGAAAATGGATACAGCCACCCTCCCCTTCATTTAGGGTAAATAACAGCAATAATAGTATTGATAATTCTAATAGCTTCAGTGGAATGAGCCTATACTCTGTGCAAGTGTTGTATTAAGTGTTTTGCATGTATCATCGGGTTTCACTTCATAACACTTGAGGTAGAAGCTGTCCTTGTGTCCATGATGAGAAAACAGGTTTATTTATTTAGTTAGTTATTTTTAAAGGTTTTATATATTTATTTCACAGAGAGAGAGAGAGTGCACACAAACAGACAGAGCGGTAGGCAGAGAGCAAGATGGAAGCAGGCTCCCTACTGAGCAGGGAGCCTGATGCAGGGCTCGATCCCAGGACCCTGAGATCATGACCTGAGCTGAAGGCAGACACTTAATGGACTGAGCCACCCAGGCACCTAAGGAAACAGATTTAGATAGGTTAAGAGACATAGCCAAAATTTCTCAGAGGGCTGCCATAGAGCCAGCCCTCTAAATCAGGCTCTTTCCTCTACCTCCTCTGTTTTAAATTTCCTCCTATAGCAAGTCTTCATCAATTGTATCCAATGATCACCACACCTGGATTCACCTTCTCTGGTCAGCCCCTCAGGCTGATGTTTCCTTTGGATGGTCTGCTCACGTTTGATTGACTTCTTTGCATGAGGCTGCTTCTCAGACCACCCTGGCCACACACACTTGTGTGTGCAAGTGACACATGCCGCCACTTGACCTGGATTTAAAGGACACTGTGCATCCGCCAGGGTCCAGGACTGCAGGTCCTTATATGTCTGGGAGAAGGAATTCCATGCACTATTGATCGATTGTCAATACTTTCTCCCAGGGGTGCCTGGGTGGCTCAGTCGGTTAAGTGTCTGCCTTTAGCTCAGGTCATGATCCTGGGGTCCTGGGATCGAGCCCCGTGTCGGGCTCCCTGCTCAGGGGAGAGGCTGCTTCCCTTCATGCTCTCTCTTAAATAAATAAATAAATAAATAAATAAATAAATAAATAAATAAATACTTTCTCCTGGAATATGCTAGAAATGAGTGCCCCTGAGTGACATAAAATTGTGGTAAGCAGAAGCTGTGACTGCCCTGAGTCTCACTTATATGTTCAGAAAACTGAGCATGAGGAGCACTGAGAAAAAGGGGAAGAAAAAGGAACACTAAAAAATAAAACAGATTTTCTAAAAAGGTGCTCATGGAGTGGAGGCTAGGTGCTTCTCTGGGGTCTGTACAAAACACATGCTGGGTTTCTTCTCATTTCTTCTAAGGAATTTTGTCAGATTATAATCAACCATGGAGCTTGTTCTGCCTGAGGGAAATGACTCCAGCTGGATCTAGCTTGATTTAACGGTTTATATTTCTGAATTTCCTCCCTCATATCTTCCTCTGTCAAATGAGATTATCCACCCAACTCAAGGTTATAGGAAGAAAGTATCTTAGTTGATATTTAGTCTGTTTGGCCTGCTATAACAAAATTCCACAGACTGGGTAGCTTATAAACAACAGAAATTTATTGCCCACAGCTCTGGGGGCTGGGAAGTCCAAGATCAATGCACCAGCATGGTCATGTTTTGGTGAGGGCCTCTTCCTGACTCACACCGGGCACCTTCTCACTGTCTTCACATGGTGGAAGGGATCTCTCTGGAGCCTCTTTCGTAAGAACACGAATTTCATTCATGAGGGCTCCACCTTCATGACCTAAGCAACTCCCAAAGGCTCCAGCTCCTAACACCATCATCTGTGGGAATTAGGATTTCTTTGTCTGAATTTGAGGGGGACACAAACATTCAAACCATGGCAGTTAGTTTCTGCCATTTTCGTTTATTTGGGTTGATTCTGTGAAGTAATAAAGAGTAATAAGGAATAGAAGCAGAAGATTAATCTTGGGGCTTGCCAAGTTCAACTTCCTGACCACCCCACCACTCTCAAGATTTGGGCTAAGGGTGCCGTCACCCAAAGCCCCATAAACCACCCCCATTCCTTTCTGATTCCAATTTGAAAACAGTGTCTCATGCTCTCTGTCACAGTGGATGTAATCTTTCCTCCTGCTTAAGACAGTTTGTTGCAAGTCACCCAGATGGACCTTCTGGGTAGCATCACCTGCTTTTCTTAGTGTCCCTCACCCACATTTTGACTAGACAATATATTTTGAGCTGGATTGTATATCACAGGTATATTTACAGATATAAATTAGCAAGTGATTTCTTTCAACCAAATAACCTAAGAGAAACTTTTGTCTGAAATCTCATCGATTATTTCTTCATACTTTAAAAAATATTCTTACACAGTCTTGCATATATTAACTGTTGGGTCTCCTCCGTGAAAGCCTCTAAATGAGAAAGTCAGAATAAAGAAAAATGCTACATTTATATTCAAAGCACTGTGGACACAAAGAGGAGCCCAGGACTAACAGCTCCTTGCATTATGGCTGCATTTGAAGTGACAGCTGACCACATTGTAGTTTCATTTCAGTCCATTCCTACCTCGAGGAAGTTGTTTCCAAAGCCCAGTCATAAGAGCTTGTTCCGAGCTGCCATATTTACAATGAAAATGTGCAGCCACGCTGTCAAGGCTGCTTCCTCTGCCTGAGACCAGGCAGGTTCTCAAAACACTTCAGGAGCTTTTAACGAGTCCTCCCAAATCCCCTGTGAAGTAGAACATTTTTCATCTGCCTCCAAGCAGGAGGTAAAACATTTGCTTGACTTGCTTAAGGTCACAGAGAAAGAAAGAGGCAGAGAGAGCCAGAGCAGACAGAAAGAACTGAGCTGGATGTTGAAACCACCTGTATTATCCCGACAAAGTCAAGGAGGGGAGCACAGGCGGGATGTAGCAAGGCTGGAGGTATTTTTCACGGTGTCATCACTGAAATTCAGGGGACAGGGATGCGCAAAGTATGCCATGTGCCTTTCCTTGGACTGAGAAGGCATCAGAGAATGGGGTGGGATGAGGAAGGGGCCATGTGGGGATAGAGGAAGAAAGCAGGACCTGCCCAGGCAGGTTACGGGGCAGGTGGAGACATAGGGCTGAATGTAAAGGGATGGGGATGGGGGGCTGCCAAGTAGGAAAAAAAGTCAGGGAAAGGTTTGTTCTGTGTCCGGGTCTTCATTTATGCAGGTGACTGAGTGACTACATGGAGAGGTCAATACCAATGAAGGAAAAAGTTATTGTTACTCACAGACTTACTAGAAACAAGAGGCAGAGCTCAGCACACGTTGACACATGAGGAACAGCAGGTTTGTGTTAGGAAGCAGAAGCAGGAGTAGGTGAGGGTGGGGGAGCGCTTGGGTCATGGCCTTTGGAGTTTCTATGGAAAAGGCAAGGCAGGGAAGGGTAAATAGTTTGGGATTGGCTAGTTTGAATACTTTTGGTAGGCTTGGGGCTATAGGGGTGGTCTCTATACCTCTATACCAGGCCTGGTACCTGGTGCTGGGAGGATAAAGACAGAGGAATATTGCCTCCTGGGGTGTACAGAGCTGATAGAGGAGGTAGGGCTCTGAACTGGTTCATGTGCTCATCAAATAGCATGCTCTTTGCTGTCTCTAAGAATTAGCTAGCCCCAGGAGGAGCAGTCTCTCCCCAGCCAGAAAGGTGTTTTAAGATGTCAAAACATGATAATATACAGAAAATTTTAAAAGCATGATTAATATACCATTACCTTGGATTTATCAGGCAGGAATTACTTAGTATTTACGGCAGGAATTTCTTCTCGAATATAAGAACGTTAATAAATATCTTAGGTGACACACATGATTATCATGAGGACAAAATAAGGTAATGGATAATAGTTGAGAAAACACTCATATTTTGACACAAGATGTCAGGGTCTTCCAGAGAGTCTCCCCCTCCACTCCGTGCTGTCATCAGGAGGCTCTGCCCAAGACAAAGCAGCCCTTTGGTAGCCATCACACATGGCACCTGGAAAAGTGACCACCATGACCCACATCAATGCCATCCATCTTAAGACGTGTTACAACAACTCACAAGTCCTTCGGATAAAGATATATATCAAAATGGAGCAAAATGCGAAGAAAAGACGGAGACGTATGTCTAACTTCATCGTTCTTGCCGCACAACTAGCTAGCATGGATTGTGAATCAGGTAAATGTGGGTTTAAGATCTGGGTGCACACTTCTGAGCCATGGACCCCGGGTAAATGTTAGCTCCTCTCTAAGCCTCCTTCACTGGTACAATCAGGAAATTGTGAGGAGGACGGCACGAGATAAAGCATGAAAGAATTTATGGCATAGAGGAAGTGCTTCTTGATTATAATAATAATAACAATAACAATAAGTAATTCATTAACTGACTTATTATAATTACTAGCAGTTATTCCTGAGTTTGTATTTAATTTCTGCTTTATCAGTAATAATAATTTCCTCAAATTATATTTCCTGGGTGAAGTTTGTTATTCCCATTTAATAAACATTGAGGATTAAAGATGTATATTTCAGGATAAGTGGGAGACCTCGAAATTATCATTGACTGTGATAACGGCAAGATTACACATTCTCCCTAGGCATCAGCTCCTAGGTAGGAAGAGCTGCAAGCCATCCCCTAAATCTTGATGAGGATGTCAACCCCACTAGAAATCTGCTCAACTACATCCTAATCTCTGAGAAAAAATATTCCATTGCAAGTACATTCTCAATATTAGATTTGTTTCTTCTTCAGAGATCATTTCTATCTTGATAGCTGATTAGTTGTCCCTCCAATGATCTAACAGCAATGATACTATACAAAGTGGGTTCCTTATAGGTGTCCCACAGCCCATCCTCACAACACTGAGGGGCCTCTGAAGAGTAACATTTGAACAAGGAATGCCTTTGTTATTGGCCAGTGTGCTTGTGAAGCCTGAGTTTTATTTTTCCATCAAACTCAAAAGAGGATGCAGTAATATATATTCCCTAGAGAGATGAGATCAAAACAGAAAGTTCCAGTCTGTTGAACATGTGAACTACTAAATTCTTCATTTTATAGTCAAAGCAGACCATTGAATAAAATTCCTATTAAAAAGTGTAATGTTAGAAAATGAAGCAGGAAAAACCAACTCTGAAGAAAAGTTGCAATTCATCGAATTGCATAGCATTTGTTTAGGTTACAGAAGTAAGATAAATAAAAAAAAGAATGATAAATTAAAAAAAACTTAAATGACATCTCATAAAGGAAGTAATGGGAATTACATAAAAAACAACAAAAACAAATTTTCTCTGGAATAAGACTGATATACTAATAAATGTCCTTCTTAATCAGCAATATGTAGAATGGTGTCAGGTAATTGTTTTAGCTGAAATTCAGTGATTATTTTGGATTACCTCTAGTTTACAGCTCTATCAGTTCCTAATCAATTCCACAATTGATGATTATTACTGTAATTTTTTTTCCTTTTTATAATAGTCTTATTGAAGTATAACAGAAAGGGATACAGATCATACATCTACAGTTCAAAGCATTCTCACATTAAAACACCTTTGTGTTTTTTTCCCAGTCACTGTTCCCTTCATCAAAGGTAATCACTGTCTGGCTATTATCATCATAGATTTGTTTTTCTATTTTATAATTTTATAAAAATAAAATATACCCTCTTGTAGCTGCCTTTCTCTCCCCTGAACATTATTTTTGCGAGATTAATTCATACTGTTGTGATAGTAGTTTGTTCATTTTCATTGTTGTATAACATTCTGTGGTATGAATACCATATTCACTATAATATAATAAAATATGATACAATATAATATAATCTTACTAATTTATATAATAAACCAGTCCTATGTTATACTTAGGAGAAATGTATAGAATGTGCACCAAAGGACAGGTTCAAGAATGCCCATACAGCATTAATCCAGCCTTAATGCCTATCAGCATATTTTCTTCCAATACTGTGGCTTGCACTTTTCCTCTCCTAATGGTTTCTTTTAAATATCAGAAGTTCCTAATGTTAATGTAGCCTGATTTATCTGTCTTTTTCTCTAAGGGCAGTACTTTTTCTGTGCTGCTTTAAAAATCTTTGCCTAGACCAAGGTTGTTAATAAATCCTATGTTATTCTAGGGGCACCTGAGTAGCTCAGTCGGTTGAGCAACCAACTCTTGATTTTGGCTCTGGTGGTGATCTCAGGGTTGTGAGATTGGGCCTCATGTTGGGCTCCACACTGAGCATGGAGTCTGCTTGGGATTCTCTCTCTCCTCCCTCTGACCTTCCCTCCACACTGTCTCTCTCTCTCAAAAAAAAAAAAAAAGTCTATGTTATCCTCTAGAAACTTTATTGTTTTACCTCTCAGATTTCACCATGCCATCTACCTAGAACTTATTATTTTCTATGGTGAAAGGTAGGGTTAAGATTCATTGGTTATCCTATTTAGATGTCCAATTTTACCAGTACCATTTTTTAAGACCATTGCTCTTCAGTGTCACCTTATCCAACTGGTTTTAGATAGCGCTAATCAAATAAAGTAAAACCTGAGAAGAATGTTTTCTTTTCTATCACCTATACATCTTTTTGTTATGTATCTGGAATCCATGATAAAAGATTTCTCTAATTTTTTTTTGTTGTTGTTGTTGTTGCTGTTGCTGTTAAAGCAGACTTTAGATGCATTTTAATGATCCTTAAACCAAGACCACCAAAGATTTTACCACAGTCTTGAATTTTTGCCATAGTCTTGAGAAAGCAACTTAAATTGGTTTTTGTTCTGCTTTTGTCTCTTTTAAAATAATTGTCAGGAAATGAAAGGGATAATGCTTGAGTTCAAACTTCTTTCCCAAGATAAAATATTTTTGCTGAAAAAAATCTGTACTTCCATAAAAAGAAAAAAAAAAGCAGACTTCTCACTAAAATGTAGTTAGCATCATGTAACTGGAGGATGTTTGTTTCTTAGGTTATGGAAAATTTCTGATTTCTAAAAACAGTCTTGATTTTCAAGGTTAAAGAAAATCACAAACTTAGCTTAGGTGCCAAGAGAAGTAGCCTGATAGAGTGAAGAGCTGAAAGAGCACTGGACTCGGAGCCATGCTCCTGGTTTCCCATTCCTGCACTGTCACTAGGTATTTTTTCTACTCTTCTTCATTTTCTTCTGTCATACAATTAAATGTTCCTGCTCAGTATTTTTTCTTTCCCCCTGCTGTGACTGCGTCACATGTGTTTCATTGTGCAGCCTACACCGATATGCAGGCCTGTCACTATGTCACTATCTGGCCTCTGTTTATTACTTTCATTACCCCCTATCCAGGAAGCTTTCCTGAAGGCAAGAAAATAAAAAAAAATAAATAAACTTTATCCTCTATAACTTACTAAACGTAATTTTCAAGTGACTATTAATAAAAACTCACTTGTAACCACATTAAGCTAAGAAGTTGGAATAACTTATAATTCCTCACAGACCCCACTCATTTATTTTTTTTTCTCAATTTTTGTCACCCAAAATCCTAGACCCTATTAGCTTTTCTTGCAATACAAAGAGTGCTGATTTTTTCCAGCAGTCCTAAGGAAATGTGTAGTTCCTCTTCATGTTCTTAGCTAATTGTACCTTATAACCAAAGGCATGTATTTATTTGCCAAGAACTTAAAGGTAAAAGATAAATTTGTGACTCTGAAACAGTGAAATTCATTTACAACTTGTAACACCGTATTTCATTGAATCTAATACTGCATCCATTGTTAAGATGCGGCATCATTTTAAGTTCCACTAAGAAGGACAAAAAAGTTCTCAATTAAACCATAAATGATCAATTATAAGATATATCCTAATAAAAAATGTTCAAGTGCATAAAAATACCTTGGAATCTATGAAATACAGTAATCATATTAGTTCTCTAATTAAATGATTTACTGCATCATATCCAAGAAAAAAAAATAAAGGTATGAGCATGGTAGCCCCCATGGATTGCTGTAGTCCAGCAAACGGATGGCTGGACTAACGCTGTTCATATTTTCAAAAAATGGGGATGTGAATTCTATTAGTACTAAAATCGATTCTTGGCAAAAAGTTAAAAATGAATAGTAAGCAGATAGTTTGGTATTTTAGAAAGGAATAAGTTGATCACAAGAACCATATGATAGATTTGATAGCTTTCTAGCTAAATTAGCCTATTTTTTCTTCTTTCTAATTTCAATAACTGTCACTAGGTCATCAGGGAATGATACAAACACAGTGTACTGTCAATGCAGCAAGCCATTTGACAAGCCTCCTAGGATCTCCTTCAGGACTTGCTGATGAATTATGTACCAGATAATATTAAGTGAATTCATTTCAAGGTGGGCCAAATAAATAAAGCAAGGTTTTACCCTTGACCCTGCCTTATTTATCTTTTTTACAAATGATTTGATTGAAGACATAATAATACATTTGTCCAATCTGAATGTGACCAAAGCTAAAAGAGGACTCACTGACACTACAATCAATCAAAGATTGGCTGTATGACCCTGACAGGCTGGGCCATCAAGGGAAAAAAAAAATACTTCATTGAAAAACTGTGAGCTTTCATATTTTGATTAAAAATATAATTCAAACAGGTATGGTATATGTATAGTAGAGATGTCTGAACATCTTGAGCACTTTACTTGCTTTGAAATTTATCATAACTATAAGGTATAATGTAATTGTTGAAAAGCTAAAAGTATTAGCATGTTACAAGGAAGCTTACAAGCTCCCTTAATAGAATAACTAATTCTCCAGGCTCAGCAGCGGACAGAGAGTCTCCAGATAGGGATGAGCACTTGGATGTCACAGCTTTATTCTTATCCCTTAAGAGATTACACTGGCACCAACAGCTGTACCCTATATATCCTTACTCTGGCACAAGCTATAATTTAACAAAAGGTGCCAGGAAACTGGAGGGAATTTCCACACAAAGACTACTGTACACATCAGCTTCTAGGAATGGCTCTTCTCAAACAGCAGAACCATGGCTTGCCTCAGGACCCCCTGCCCAACCATCGCATTGTGTTTCCCTGCTAACCATTCAGTTGCCTCCCTGTGCAACGTCTAATTTCCCCAGCAACCGAGAGTCCTCCAAACACTTCTGAAGACCCCGAGTGGAGAGAGGAAAATGATCCATTTCTTTCACATTGTAGACCCCCTTCCAGGTCTTAATTCTATTCCCAGGATGTCTCTTTTCCATGGACAACTGACATTGGGAATGACTACTTCATCACAATGAGACCCTGGTTTCTACTCTTGTGACTGGCATGAGAATACACTTTGGCCTCAGTAGGACAACTGTGTCCTAATACAATAGTCCAACATGAGTACGAGATACACACATATGGGCAGGGCGCGGATTTCTTATCAAATTATAGTATTACCTGCATGAAGAAATAATGTCTCTGATTTTGCAATATACCAAATCTTGAATGTTAAAGTCAGTTCTGCAGGTCAAAAAGAGAAACTTTGACAAACTGCCATGTTTCCCAAAGCAGCAACTCAGGTTGAAGAAGTTGGAGGAGTGAAGTTTGCAGAGTAATACAGGGAGATATGATAGCTTTCTTTAAAGTCCATGTAGGTGAAGAAGCACCTGAAGGATGTCTGAACTTAAGGTTTCTTTCCGCTCAAAGATCTCTGATTCTCTGACTTGTTCTATACTGTTCTATATCTAGACAGTAGTACTGAGACCATTGGGTATAAGATACAGGGAAGCCAATATGATTACAAACAAAAACTCTCAAATACCTAGAACTGCCCCTATTAAAAAAAAAAAAAAAAACTGCCCTATGATGTATGCTGTCTATTGTTAAAACTATATAAAGAATTCCCCTGGAAGGAGAGCTGGTTACTGAATGGTAAATAGTTCAGGGTCTGCAGCTGGATTGCTTACTTCGAATCTTAGATCCACCACTTACTACCTGTGACCTTGGGCATGTTATTCAAACTCTCTATTTCTCAATTTCTTTAGCTGTATCATGCAAATAACAATAAGGTTGTTAGGGGGATAAAATGAGTTTATAATTGAAAAATTCTTAGAACAATGGAAGGCAAATATTAAACACAATAATTGTTGGGTGTTATTAGTTCCTTATTCTGTGATTCTGACCTTAGCTATTTTGAATGTTCCCGACATTCTTTATAGATAAGGAAGAGTCCATTCATATAATACTTAGAGAGGGCAAATGCTTGGGTTGATGGGCTTATTTGGTAGTGTGCTATGATTTAAACACCAATTTAGTAGAAATATGGAACAGATATTAAAATAAGTAAGTTTATGCTCTTCTAAAAACAATTTATAATTTGGTGCTTTTTAGGTGACTTTGAATTACATTTGGTTTAGCATTAAGAAAAAAAATTAAGTACAAGAATAGTAAATTCTAAAACAATATAAATGTTGCAGAATTGCATATAAGTAAATAAAATTTTTCTCTGGACTAGTTTTTAAGCTTATAAACATATATCATTTGATATAGTTTACCAAAAAAATGGAATCATACTCACACACTGATTTACAGTTTCCTTTTTAAAAAAAATTTAGACAATTTTTTAGAACAGTTTTAAGTTCACAGCAAAATTGAGGGGAAGATACAGAGATTTCCCATACATCCCACCCGCCACCACTACACACGTACACAGCCACTCCCATCACCAACGTCCTTCACCAGAGTAGCACATAAAATGAAGGTCTCAGAAGACCAGTTCTTCAAACTCTCAGCCTGTGTCCACTTGGGATGGTAGCTGCTTGGTATTAAGCAACAAAGATGGCTTGCCTTTTTAAGTCAGAGAGAACACAAGGCACAGATTTGGAATATTCATTATAAAGACCACATAATGAAGAAGAAAACATACCTATGTATGGAGTAAGGAAAAGTTTTTTATGTATAAATAAAAAGTAGAAATTGTCATTGCTTGAGGGTATTTCCCATTTTTCATTCTCATTGACGATTTGCTTTTTCTACTCTATTGTCTACTGTCTACTTAAATCCTAGCCTGAAAGGATTTTTCTATTGCTCTGAGAACAGGAAAGAAGCAAAATTAGTGTATCATATTCCCGGTAGGCTTGAAATTAACAGATAAACAGCTGTTTAAGGCAATTCTTTTTCCACTCCAGGGTTCCTTAGAATAATGTTTCTTGAGTATTTAAAATGTGATAGGATTGGCTATAGCTCAACTTAAAAATGCTGTGCCTGGAACAATCCATTTTATAAAACAAGGATAATTGTTTATGTCCAGTTTCTAAAAAGAAATAAGTATACACAGATGGAAGAGAACCCATGACTTTTTTAAAAAAAGCAATACATATGTACACTAAGAGTGGTTTATATGTATTATAGTTTTCTAGTTTCTAGACATATCTGAAGGCCATATAATGATATTGTTCATATATTAGATTTCCACTTCCTATTAATTTTGACACTGGTTTAATCAAGTCAGATGATAATACTAAATAACTGAGGTGGTCTCTGTAGAAATAAGGTGATAGCTTAAGCTTTATTCCGAAAATGTGCACTATGAAGACAAGACATTGATTTCTAGGCAAACATCTCTTGCATCAGAGACTTGAACCAGAGACTTTTAAATTTATGCACGGAAAAGTATCTTGCTAATTCCATGCAAATCATTGTAGGAACCGGAATGAGACTCTAATTTGTTCCTTTGCAGAATTAGTCCCAAGATATAAACCAAGAAGTGAACCTTAACTTTTGTTTTTAAGTTTTTATTTTAATTCCACTTAGTTAACATAATCCCAGCTCACTTCTTAGTGCCATAATCTAGCTCTTTTCAAAATTGCCAAAAGTATGGACTCAATATGATACTAAGATAATATCTTTTATACATTGTTATTTCCCCCTGCTTTTTTATTTAGGATTTTGTTAAATATTTGCAGGACATAACTCTTCTACAAGAAGGCGTTCTGTAGTCTCTGTCCTCCTTAATTCTTTTATTCAACATGTATTTATTGAGTTCCAATAATGGCCAGGCACTGTTCTAGACAGAGGGGAGGCATCTGAGAAGAAAAGAGACAGATTCCTTCCTGTGAAGATTCTAATGGAGAGATAAACAACAAACTACAATAAACAAATTAAATAGAAGGGTGAAAGACAGTAAGTGTCATAGAAAACTGGGAAAAAGGACTAGGGTAGGGGAGGTCAGGGGTTCCTGGAGGAGGAAGAGGTGTGGGGCAGGTTACAATTGTAAACATGACAGTCAGGGTGGGCATCACTGAGAAGTGACATCTGAGCAAAGACTTGAAAGTGCTGAAGGAGCTTTTATTTAACAACAACACACTTTTTATTAGAATAACACTTTTAAAAATACTGAGAGTGTCACGAATTTCCCTACACCCAACCTTTTTAATATCAACTCTAGAGCTACAGGTTAGCAGTTTTTACATTTCTGTTCTTTTTCATCTGCATTGATGTTGCTTAAATATGAAATTGAGTTTAGGACGCTTAAGTGGCTCAGCTGGTTAAGCGTCTGCCTTCAGCTTGGGTCATGATCCCGGGGTTCCTAGGATCAAGCCCCGCCTTGGGCTCCTTGCTAAGCGGGAAGCCTCTCCCACTCCCCCCTGCGTGTGTTCCTGCTCTCACTGTCTCTCTCTCTATCAAATAAATAAATAAAATCTTTAAAAAATAAATAAATAAACAATTTCTTAAAATGTTCTTGATGTGAGTAGCATTTTTTTCACCTTCACTTAGGAGAATGTAGCATGTAAATTACGCAAGTAATAGTAGCAGCAATACTGAGTATTTAGTGCTTATCCTATACCAGTAGATCTTGGACTTAGTATTTACATTATTATCCTAACAAAATCCCCAGAATAGTCCCGTGTTAAACAAAGAAAACCACAAGCCCAAGATGTAGTCACTTGAACTAGGTGTGGCACCAAACCGGGTCTTAACACCTAACCTTACTGCACTTTCAACCTCAGCCTACAATGTAGTCTTAAGCAGGTCAGTCAGGAATTTACTGGTCAGCATCAATAAAGTAGTCTGTCACATGGACCCTCTCCATCACCCAAGGAGAGATGAGGTAATCCACCTCATAAGACCTTTTTGTCCCCAAAGGAAGGTGACCTCACCTGAAATAATCCTTTTTTTCTGTTTATGATTTCCTTGTCCTGCTTTTAAAAACATTTTCCTTTCTGTGGTCTTCTGGAACTCCCCTCTACTTGCTCAATGCTGCCTGATCCACAAATTGATTAATAAAGCCAATGAGATTTTTAAATTCTACTTGGTCGGATTTTTGTTATTGAACTCTTGTGATAGCTCTTGTTATCCCCATGTCACAGGTTAGGAAAACAGGGATTACAGAAGTCAGTAAACAACGGAACTAGGATTCTAACCTGTGTTGGCTTCAATCCAAACTTTTGCTGTTTAACTCGGCACTGTTCCCAAGTATGTACAGCACAGTTGTAAAATGCAAGATCATTTTGGATGGTACGGACATGAACACTTTTTATTTTTTTATTTTATTTAATTTTTTTAAGATTTTATTTATTTATTTGACAGAGAGAGACACAGCGAGAGAGGGAACACAAGCAGGGGGAGTGGGAGAGGGAGAAGCCGGCTTCCCGCTGAGCAGGGAGCCCGATGCGGGGCTCGATCCCAGGACCCTGGGATCATGACCTGAGCTGAAGGCAGACGCTTAATGACTGAACCACCCAGGCGCCCGAGCTCTTTTTATTTTAAGAATTGTGTAATTAGGGGCGCCTGGGTGGCTCAGTGGTTACGTGCCTGCCTTCGGCTCAGGTCATGATCCCGGGGTCCTGGGATCGAGCCCCGCATCGGGCTCCCTACTCCGCGGGAAGCCTGCTTCTCCCTCTCCCACTCCCCCTGCCTGTGTTCCCTCTCCCGCTGTGTCTCTCTCTGTCAAATAAATAAATAAATAAAATCTTTTTTAAAAAAATTAAAAAAAAAAAGAATTGTGTACTTACTTTAAAGCATTAAATTGACATCCTCAGTAGGTCTGATGAGATGGGAGGGTACTGACCAAGTAAGAAAGGGATGCTGACATTGGAAGGGTGACATCTGGGAATATTTGGAGAAAGCTAAACTTCAAAATGGCCCAGAATCACTCAACTTTTATCTTCCCTATTTTGAGGGAGTAATTCTGATCCCTGGCTTTGCTGGAAATAGCTCAACATTTCCCTTATTAAGAAGGTGTTGGCTTTTAACTAGTTATAAGAATATGAATTTATAGAGCCTCATGGATAAAATGTAGATTTAGATTACAAAAAAGAAAAGTGACAACCAGAATAGACCAATTTCTACTTTTAAAAAATCTTAGTTATTTCATTTACTCGTTCAGTGCAATAATTATTTCTCAGAAGCTGCTGTGCTAACTTACAGCGTTAGATCCTGATCCCTTGACTTCAAAAAGAAGATGGCACAGCAGGGAGTCAGAAAACAATCCAATAATTTCCCAGCCAATATAAAACGGCATTTGTGACGTGTACTTCCAAGGACTGGCCTGCTGGTCTGTGAGCTGCTGTAATGGGAGGTCTAGCTTATTCAGGGGGAAAGATTCCCTGCCGGGTTAGAGTTAACCAGGAAAAGAAGCAGGGACAAGCATTCCAGGTAGGCAAGATAGCATGTGCACACACACTATATACACACAAAACAGCTTGTGCACACACACTGTGGTGGCAGGGATAATGCAAGAAGGGACTTTAAGGAGGCCACCGTGGCTGAGTCGGGAGAGAGCAGTTGGAGTGAGGAGGCATAATATGAGATTAGCTTTGTTAAGGAACTTTCCCTTCAGTGGTAAATCTTACTCTTCAAATTTCAATTAGCATTTTAATTGCAATGCTTTGTTTTCATTGTACTTATGTTTTTCAGGTTACCTTTTTTGGTACTAGCAATAGTCATTTTCCTTTTACTGTAGTAATATTATTTTCATTTTATAATCAATTTATTTAAAAACAGAGTGAGTTTGGGGCGCCTGGGTGGTGCAGTGGGTTAAGCATCAGATTCTTGGTTTCTGCTTAGGCTCAGGAGGTGATCTCAGGGTCAAGTCCTGCATTGTCAGGCTTAATGCTCAGCAGGGAGTCTCCTTGAGACTCTCTCTCCCTCTGCCCCTTCCCCGTGCTCACTCGCTCTCCTCTTTCTAAAATAAATAAATCTAGGGCGCCTGGGTGGCTCAGTTGGTTAAGCGACTGCCTTCGGCTCAGGTCATGATCCTGGAGTCCCGGGATCGAGTCCCACATCGGGCTCCCTGCTCAGCGGGGAGTCTGCTTCTCCCTCTGACCCTCTTCCCTCTTGTGCTCTCTATCTCTCATTCTCCCTCTCTCAAATAAATAAATAAAATCTTTAAAAAAAATAAAAAATAAAATAAAATAAATAAATCTTGGGTGCCTGGGTGGCTCAGTCGTTGAGCGTCTGCCTTGGGCTCAGGTCATGATCCCAGGGTCCTGGGACTGAGCCCCGCATCGGGCTCCCTGCTTGGTGGGAAGCCTGCTTCTCCCTCTCCCACTCCCCCTGCTTGTGTTCCTGCTCTTGCTGTCTCTCTCTCTGTCAAATAAATAAATAAAAAATCTTTAAAAATAAATAAATAAATAAATCTTAAAAAAATAAAAAGAGTGAGCTTTAAATAATGTCATAATCAATATGATTATGAATGTGCATAGGTTTAGAAAAAAATCATAAAGGTAGTATGGACATGACTCCAGATTGAGAAACATTATCCTAGGCCAGTGTTTGGCAAATTTGGGCCATTGGGCCAAATCCACTCCTGCTTTTGTAAATAGCATATAATTGGAGCACAATCACACCCATTCATTTATCATTGTCTATGGCCGCTTTCCCTTACACAGGCAGACCTGAGTAGTGGAGACCAGAGAGCATAGCCCAGAAGCCTAAAATATTTACGATCTAGCCTTTGACAGAAAAATTTGCTGACCTTTCTACCAACCAAGCTATGCTTCTAAAGCATTTTTGAACACTTAATGATCAGTATAATCACGACACAGATACATTTAACGGACAAACTTAACACTATTCTTAGTCCCTTTTTTATATCCAAGACAGTTAAGTGCCTTTCTACAGGGCAGGAGCTTTCCAGGACAACTAAGGCTGGCGGCCGTGTGAGAACACCGGGTTATTAGGAGTTTCTTTGTTTACTGTTTGACAGGATGGATTCTTTTACTCAAATTCTGTTTGATCAGAAACACTGTGGCATAATAAAAAGAGCAGATGAATCACTGAGGCCCTGAGGCTTTATGCAAAATTAGAGTAAAACTTGAGCTTCAAAGGATCCTTGTGAAGGAGGGAAAGTCAATAGCTTTGAATTCTAAATGGAGATGAGGCAAGGGGACTTGGGATGAGGGAACTGGAAACTGTCATTCCTCAATGAGCTTTTGCAGAGCAGTGTGGGGATGACTTTGTGTCTGGTCAAGGTTCTGCCACACTCCGGTTTCATGTTCCGCTTTAGCCTGACAAGCTACTCTGACTAGGTCTTCCAGGATCAGTATTCTTGCCAGAGAACATTTCTCCGGGTTACCTGTGTGCGTCTTGTGAATGGGCGGTAGGCTTAGCTCTGCATTACAGCGAGTTAACGTGACGAGTCCTTGCTACGTCCTGAGCCCTGTTTCCAGTATTCGACATCTCTTATCTTACTTCAACCTTACATCCACCCCGTGAAGTAAGTACGATTATTATCCTTATTCTACAAAGGTGGGCACGGAGGCAGAGAGGGATTTAGTCACCTGCTCAACATCACATAGCTGGTAATTGGCAGAGTGGGGATTGGAACCCAGGATTTGACTCCAATGCCTCTGTTCTGATCTGGATCCCTGACGAGGGCACAGTGTAAAGCCACACTCCCGTGCTTAGAAGACAGGTCTTTTTTTCTTTCTTTTTTTTTTTTTTAAAGATTTTATTTATTTGACAGAGAGAGACACAGCAGAGGGGGAACACAAGCAGGGGGAGTGGGAGAGGGAGAAGCAGGCTTCCGGTGGAGCAGGGAGCCCGATGCGGGGCTCGATGCGGGGCTCGATGCGGGGCTCGATGCGGGGCTCGATCCCAGGACCCTGGGATCATGACCTGAGCCGAAGGCAGACGCTTAACGACTGAGCCACCTGGGCGCCCCTAGAAGACAGGTCTTTTTCAGAGAGGTAACTATTAGTGTCAATCCCTGAAGAAGAGACAGAGGTTTGGGCAAGAAGCTGGGATTAGGGAGGCTGGCCTCGGAAAGGCTGAAGAAGGAATTCCTGTAGCCACACTTGGTCCTTTTCTCTTCAGACTAGACTGTAAGGGAGGTAGGGTTTAGACATTAGCTCCATGTGGAAATAAGGCCTCGAACAAAGAAATTTTAGGTGAACCAAAGGAAATAGGGAGCTGTTGGAAATTTTCAAATAAAGGAGTAATATATGTGCTTTAAAAAGAAAAAAAAAAGCCTTGCAGCTTTGTTGAGGATATACTGGAGGGAGGGATATAGGAGACTCATGTGGAGTACACACTGTGGCAAAGGTGCGCAAAGGAGGAACGGGGAGAGCACAGCGTGGGTGCCACCGCCACTCTTGCTGTGGGGAGGCTGGGGAAGATGAGACTGGCTGGCCACCAATTTGGCCACTTGGAGGCCACTGGTGACCTTACAAGAGCATTTTCCATGAGTAGTGGAGACAAAACCCTGTTGGAGTGGATTCAACAGAGAATGAGTTCTGAGAAAGTAGAGACTGCAGGGTGGAAATCTTCAGAGTTGTGCTGTGAAAGGAGAGCAGGAAATGGACAGTAGGTGGAGAGCTGTGAAGTCAGGGGACATTTTATTATGCTAAGGTTGAGAAACCTGAGGGGTAAATGTAAATATAGCACCATGATATTCCCATCACTCCTTCCTTTCAACTTAGATACAGCATGATTTTTGTTTATATCACTACTCATCATTTAAATTATTATGGTTGTTTACTGTTGAGCCCAGTCATGTACCATGATTATGCTTCCTTTTTATATAACTTGCTTCTCATGAAGGTAATCATTGGTTCATTTTTTTTTCGTTTACATACTTTTCTTCGTAACTACCATTAAATCCTCCTACGTCCTCAATTAGTCTCTCAATATAATTTCCACACTGTCAAACTTGCCAATTAGTGCAAAGTTCTTTTTCTACCAGAGAAGCTGCTTTTCCGGAGGCTTCTGTCTTATTTTCCAAGTTGGAAAAAGCTGCAAAACAGGCTCAGAGAGGCTCAGTGTGCCAAGGTCACACAGCTAATAAATGGCAGGGCTGGAAGTCAAACCCAGGCAGGCCCTTGTCCCTTACATTTCTTACAGGTGTCTGCATTGATGACCTGTGGGGCCCTCCTTACTGGGTGGAGGCCATTGGGTCAGGGGGTGAAAGAATTCCCCTGAGGCAGAACAAAAGAGATAGAAGTGTATTGAATACATGGTAAGGGAGCTGTGGGCAGGACAGTAAAAAAGAGACTGACTGCAATGGGGGGGGGCGGTGAGGGGCCACAGTTATAGGGAGGATGGGAAGGCATGGAATTTTCCCTTTTTTGGTGACCTTAGGAACTGTGCCTGGTTGTAATTAGTCAGTTAGGGCCTATGGCTATTTCGAGGTGGGTCGCTTAATGAGCCTGTTTGCTTGCAGCTCAGTGGTTGCTGTGCGCCCTTTTACCCTACTCGGATTGTCCTTCAAGTTGGTTGCCTAAAAGCGGCTTCTACATTATCCATTTGCCAAAGTAATGGTGTGTAACCAACCACCCCAAAACTCGGTGCCTCAAGAAGCAATCATGTATTACTTCTCATGTGTCTGGGGTTGGCTGGGCTTAGCTGGGCTTGGCTGGAGCAGCTCATGAGAGGCAGATGGGCTCCATTTACCTACAAGCTGGCCCAGGCATGTTCTCGTCGGACAGCAAAAGTGCAGGAAAACAAACTCAACTGTGTAAGTGCCTTCTGGCCTCTGATTATCATATCCTCCTAATTTTCCATGGATCAAAGCAAGTCACATGGCCAAGCCCAAAGTCAAGGGTCAGAAAAGTTCAGTACACCCATGGGTGTGGGGTGGGGGACAGCAAATATTAATTAACAATAGTTCTATCTACCACCTTGACTAACTAGTAATATATGTAAATGACAAGAAACTCTTATCAAAATTCTAATGATTGGGGTGCCTGTGTGGCACTGTCAGTTGGGCATCAGACTCTTGGCTTTGGCTCAGGCTGTGATCTCATGGGTTCTGAGATCAAGCTCCGCGTGGGGCTCTGCCCTCAGTGCGGAGTCCGCTTGAGTTACTCTCTCTGCCTCTCCCTCTGCTCCTTCCCACTCCTGCCTTCTGTCTAAAATAAATAAATAAATCTTTAAAAAAATCTAATGATTAAAATACATAAGTCAGTTACCTTGAGATGTCTCAATTAGTTGTTCTTTTGCTAGACTCAAGCAATTTCCTTAGTTTTTACCATGAATTCTTACAGAAAATATATACTCATCAAAATCATATTGCAATGCAGTATTAAACGTATCAAAATAGTTCAATCTGATTTTGTTTATTTGCTTTCTTGTTCTCTTTTGTAGTTTTTAAATGTTATGCCATATAAATGCACATACCCATTTGAAAATAAAATGTTATAAACAATGAAATTGAACTTATTTGAACTTTAAAGTATCTTGCTCTTAGACTACATTAATATTTGAATGACAAAAATACACAAATCAATTTTATTCTAATTAATATTCCTAGAGTTAAACCATATCCATACTCTACAAATTTATAACACCATATTTTTAAAATATGCTACTATAATGTGCTAATGTAACCATTCCTTATGAGTCACTGAATGACAAATACGTTCAAAGAGAAAGCAAGGACGTTTTAAAAGACGAAAGACTTGCAAATTTGTTTGAAAATGCTAAGCAAATTACCTTTAGATATGCTTGTCTATTAAAAAATGTAAAAGAGTTCAACTGTATAAATCACTTAATATACCATGCAAAGTAATCAAAAGAGCCCCCAGAATAATACAAGAAAGTTATTAATATATATGTATTATGCTTATATTTATCATTTATTAGGTAATATTATAATAATGTTATTTTTCTATGACGCTGGATTTGTTTTAATGTGGATACCTTTCAACTCTGAGATAACAGATAAGAAAGACAAGCAGGAAAACAAAGTGTTTTTATACAACCATAAATCCAGTCAGAGATATTCTACTACTAAATCCTTCCTTCTTTCTTATTTGTACAGCTATAACCTACAGCTAAATGGATTTTTCACTTTTTGTTTAGATAATGTAGAAATAGGTCAGGTACCAGGACTTTCCCTTGTTAGAACTCCCATGTAGGTCAGTAAATTATAGAATGGGTTGGTCTGTAAATAGGCTCAGAGTCAGATCATACACATACTTTCTGGGGTAGAAAAAGAGGGACTGAAGGATTTATAGCCATTAGACCTGGGGCTTCACCCAGAATATCTGTGCCCTCCTGGAGAAGCGTCCTTAACATAGTTCTGCTCATAGTGCTTTCTTGCAAGCTGCAATCAGAAGAGCTGTCTTACCTCTCCTGCTATAAATACACACTCTAAAACCTAGCCTGCAACAGCCTTCGGGAGGGTAATAGAAGATGGGGAGCAAACAGTGTACCTTGGTCAGAAGTGCTGCTTTGGCTTATTTGCTGACCCCAGGTCCTGGAACTTGCCAGCACCAGTCTTTCAATTCTGTTATTTCTTCCTGGGAACAGACTGAAATTGCCCAGACCTGCACTGTGTTGAGATTACACAGAAAGCCATTTAATTTACAATTGTCAGTAGTTGCTTTGTGCCTCTCAATTGGTGTGAAAATATTAGGATTGTTGTGCTAATTAAAGTATTTTTTGACAGCTGCACTTTCTGGGGAGTGGGCCAAGGAAAGACTCCTGGGCATGCCAGTGCCCCTCCAGGGAGCAGGCCTGTGACCTCAGGTGGCCCAAGATGAGTCCATTCACTGATACTTTGAGATGCTTCTCCAGCTTCACCCCACCCTGAACCACTACCTTACAAGGTTGTTAGGCACCTTTGGTCTTTAAATATCACACCATATATATAAAGCACTTTAAAAGGGGAGGCAAGCCAGCATCAGGCATAATGAATGTGTATTAAAATTAAAACAAGAAAAAGAAATTATGCAAACTACCTGTTTTACATAGAAGATATTAAAGTCATGGGGAGTTGTTAACATGTGGTAATTCTGTCAGTCTTGACACTACTACATTTTAAAACAAAAATATAAAGAAAGTCACAGGGAAAAGAGGTATAGCATGGTGACTATAGTTAATAACACTGTATTGCACTCTTGTAAGTTGCTAAAAGACTAAATCTTAAAAGTCCTCACGACAGGATGAAACTATGTGTGAAGACAGATGTTAACCAGACTTACTGTGGTGATCACTTTGTGATATAAACAAATATTGAATCATTATGTTGTACACTAATATAATGTTGTATGTCAAAGAAAGAACGAAAGAAAGAGAGAGAGAAAGAAAGAAAAGAAAGAAAGAAAGAAAGAAAAAGAAAACAAAGAAAAGAAAGGAAGGAGAAAAGAAAGGAAGGAGAAAAAGAAAGAAAGAAAAAGAAAAAGAAAGAAAGAAAAGAAAAGAAAGAAAGAAAGAAAGAAAAGAAAGAAGAAAGAAAGAAAGAAAGAAGAAAGAAAGAAGAAAGAAAGGAAGAAAGAAAAAGAGAGAGAAGGAGGAGAATGTGGATGACATGGTGTTTCATCTGGCACATGCTTACGACTAAAAATTTTGGCCTCCCAGCCCCTCCAATCCCTTTTTTTCTGCACCCAGGAAGTCTCCAGAACCTACTTTCCAAATAACTTTGTCCTGTCCACTCTGCCACAGCCTTACTCAGACCTTCAGCATTTCTTACCTGGATTACTGAGGCAACCTCCTGGTTTCTCTGTCATTTACTATTCCCTCCCTGCTGATCAGACCAATCCTTCTAAAATCCATATCTGCTTACAGACAGTTCACTCTCCTGTTTTAATTAACGCCCAATATCCATAGGATAAAACCCATCTTGGCATAGAATACACATCTCTAAATAGCCTGTCCCCTTTTCCAGTCCCACCCTGCAGCCACTCCTACCTTGATCCCCTGCCTCTCCATCTCTGACCAGAGCCAGAGTGTCTAGGCTCTCCATCCCCCACCCCAGTTAAGTGACTCACATGCTTGATTAAGGACAGAATTTGTTTGGGAAGGATGCAGCTATTTCCTTGTGGTTTCAGTAAAAGGGTACTTAATACCTACTCTCATTAACGAACTTGGAAGTACAGTGTAATTCCAACCAGACTTTAAAGTCTTATAAGTATTTAATTTTGAGATAAAAAACTGTATCATTTAGGTAGGTTTTTTTTTTTAAACCTGACCCCAATTGGTAAAAATGTACTTAAAAGTATCTATTAAGAAGTGCCTCCTGGTTTTGGAATTAAGTTAGATGTAGCCTATGGGTTGGGGGGGGGAGGAGGAAAGTGCTATTTCATACACAATAGAGAAAACACACAGCAAAGGCTAATGCCTTGGTTAGTGTGGTTTATGGAATAATTTTTTTCTTTTTTTTTTTACGGAACAATTTTTCATCCCTGATAAATCATAACTAAATCTTCCTCTCTAATTTGAAGCCAGTTTTTAAAAGGAAGTGAATTGAAGCGTTAGTTTACACATTTACATACTCAATTTAAAATTTACCTATTCACGGGCGCCTGGGTGGCTCAGTCATTGTCAGCTCAGGTCATGATCCCGGACCCTGGGATGGAGCCCCGGAGCCCTGCACCTGGCTCCCTGCTCAGCCTGAAGCCAGATTCTTCGTCTCCCACTCCCCCTGCTCGTGTTCGCTCTCTCGCTCTGTCTGTCTCTGTCAAATATATAAATAAAATCTTTAAAAAAATTAAATTAAGAGAATAAAATTTACCTATTCACTCTTCCTGTGAAAATTTTATATCACCATTTATTTGGTCAATAAAGAAAAAATTCAAGGTAGACTGAACACAAAAAGATAAGATTCATTTAAACCTGAATTTATCCTGTGGGACTGATCTCACAGGAGAGGGTCATTCATTAATCAAATAGTAACTGAACACGGTGGGGCCCAAGTATTTGGTACCATATCTAGCTGAGTGAATTCCACAGACAGGGCGTACCAGAGAGGAAGGAGCGGGGAGAACAGATGACCAACAGTGGAGGAAAGCCTCTAAAAAAAGAAAGAGATTAACAGATCATGGGCCTCTTAAAAAGCACCATCCGCGCAGAGAAGGACATCCTAGAATAATGATGGGCTTTCTTTCTACCTTCCCTTCCACTCCTATGCCACACACCCATTGTTAAGTGAAATTTGCACTTAGACTTATTTCCTTCTAATACACAAAATCTTATATTTGAATTTCAAAATGTTGATCTCCTAAGAGCTTTATAATAAGTTGATACAGAGTATTTTGCTTTAATTTCAAGCTTATACATTTTATTTTTTTTTCATTCCCTTATTCTCTATTTTCCTAATTTCCTCCCAGTTTCATAAGGAGCATAAGAAATGCAGTGGTGTGAAGAAGAGCTTCTATAGTGCTCAGGTAAGGTCAGACATACAGATGTATCTCCATCTGAAACCACCATATGTTTTGTTTGGAAAGTTTTGTTTAGAGGAAGCCACAATTTGAAATACCGAGCTTTTCCACAAAACGGTATATGAAAGCTGGAAACTGCCCAAATTTGTTTCTGGCATTTACATGAAAGATACTTACATAAATTTCCATGAAAGAGAAAAAAAAATTATCACAGATATTAAATAATGAATAAACAAAGACAGGGATGAAAACTTGTATTTATAGGTCTACACATATATAAAACTGAGGGGCGCCAGGGTGGCTCCGTCGTTAAGCATCTGCCTTTGGCTCAGGTCATGATCCCAGGGTCCTGGGATTAAGCCCCATCAGGCTCCCTGCTCAGCAGGAAGCCTGCTTCTCCCTCTCCCACTCCCCCTGCTTGTGTTCCCTCTCTTGCTGTGTCTCTCTGTCAAATAAATAAATAAATAAAATCTTTTAAAAAAACAAAGAAACAAAAAAAATATAAAACTGAAACACATCTATACATTAATATAAAGCAAATCATAAAGCAATAAAATTAAAATAAACTGCTAATTTAAAGTGATGGATGGTGTTGCTTCGCTGAAAGTCAATTACAGGTATTAGGTATACAGCAGGAAGATGTAGCTCCTGTTATTGTCCTCTAAGACTAGTTTAGACATTGAACTGTACAGAAATCCAGGTAGGGAGATAAAGTATGAGATTGTTAACAGTAGATTTCTCTTTGCTCTGGAGGCTGAGGGAATGGAAAGAAATTAATATAAACGATAATGTCAGAGGAAATTCTGGGTTTCTGACTGCATATAAGGTATGCAAAAAGGAGGAATCCAAACTACTCTTAAATTTTGAGAAACTTTTTTAGTACATTTAAAATCCTCCAGGAAGGAGTGCTTTTGTTATAGAGTAACCAACAGTGAGAAGATCAGAGTGAGTCATGGCATAGGTTGAATGTTAGTTGATACATTTAGGGCAATGTTTTCCCAAGTGTATTTTGTGAGAGGCCAAAACACAAAGTGAAACAAGTGTTCTCGGATCATACTGGTGAAGAGTAAAGTTGACTATCAAATCATTTATCAACATTTATCTGGTTTAGTGAATGGGCCTATTCAAGAAAGTTCGGTATTGGAGAAGAAAGTGTTTTTGTAGAAAGGCCATTTGGAATAGCTAACTTCAATCACTGACCTTTTCATTCTGAAAAGTTTCCAATGACCTCCTTAAATCATTTGGGGGCAGCAAGTTGACCCTTGACAGAATTCCTCCCATTAAATTAAACATATTACCCCCCAAATGTGATTTGTATGGTGAATTTTAAAATCTGGAATTTATTTATCCTCTAAGATTTCACCTAGCTGCCTCAACAAAAAGTTTTCACTCAGACTATTTCTAGTGTTTTGGGAAAGCTAATGACTTCTAACACCAGGGGTGACTCAAGGGATGTGTCCCTTTACTGTACTATGCTTTAATTGAAGAAAGAATACACTGAACATTTATTTTTTTCTATTTATTTATTTGTTTATTTATTTTTATTTATTTTTGAGAGAGAGAGAATGAGAGCGGTGAGGGTCAGAGGGAGAAGCAGAATCCCTGCTAAGCAGGGAGCCCGGTGCGGGACTCGATCCCGGGACTCCAGGATCATGACCTGAGGCGAAGGCAGTCGCTTAACCAACTGAGCCACCCAGGCGCCCCTACACCGAACATTTAAACTGCAAACAGTTCCCTAGGAGACCACCTTTCCTTCTGATATTGTGTCTAAATTACCTGATTTGCATGCAGCTTCCAAAGTAAGATACAATTTTCTGGATTAAAAAAAAAAAAATTCTTTCCTTTGGCAAAGAAAATGGAATACTTTGTTATTCATGTTTTCCATCTTATGCCATCAAAAGCAAAGCAACACATTGGCAAGCATATCTAGAGTTATTTATAGATCATCTAGAAAAAATATTAGGAATTCATGTTTCTGAAATGGAAATAAACACCCTATAAACTTAATGGAAATGTGATTACCCAGTAAAAGTTATAATACATTGAAAATTGATTTTGTACTCTTGCATACCACCGGCCAACTATTTTAAACCTTAATCCCCAAATATATTGTATGAAATTAAGTGAATTGGCTCTGAGTATAGTTGCCCTTTAAAGCCTCTGTGTCAGCTTGCAGAGAGTCCTGGAGACACAGTGTCTGTGATCAGATGTTTCCAGAGAGCTAATTTTCTGGGTAACAAATAGACTCTGGAGGAAAAAAAAAAAATGGGGAGGGGCTCACTTAGAAATCTGTGTATAAATACTAAGAAAGGTTAAAATTAGGCATGGACAAAATAGAACTTATCTCCAGAGAGAATAAAAACCAATGATGATTGGTTTTATGTAACTAGAGAGGGATAAAACTAACAGGATGCTCCTTCTTTTTGAGAGTCTTTCCCCTGGACTAATAATACCACCCTGGACTTCCTGAGAGACTGATACGTTGCCTAAAAAGAATACTGAAATGGAGTCTCATTCCTGTCCCTTACTAGCTGTGTGGCAGATAGGTTTCAGTGACTTCATCTCTGAGTTGTAAGTTAATAATAATAATAACAAATAATCACCACCACCACCATACAAGGTCATTGTGGGAATGAAGAGAAAATATATGCTAAGGACTGAATTTTACCTCCCCCTCTCCCCATTAATATGTTGAAGCCCTAACTGCCAATGCAACTGTACCTGGAGATAGCGCCTTTCTGGAGGTAATTAAGTTTAACTGTGGTCCTAAGGATAGGACCCTGCACTTGATAAGATTAGTGTATTTATAAGAAGAGATACCAGAGATCTTGTTCCCTCTCGGCCATGTGAGGACACAGTGAGAAGGCAGCCATCTGCAAGCCAGGAAGAGAGCTCTCACTAGAAACAGATCCTGCCGCGCCTTGATCTTGGACTTCTAGCCTCCAGAACAGAGAAAATAAATTTCTGTTGCTCAAGCCCCCCAGTCTGTGGTATTTTGTTATGGCGGCCTCAGCTGACTAATACAATAAGGTAGGGTATCAAGGGTAGGGTCCCTGTCAGACTTGCTCTTTTTTTTTTTTTTTTAAGATTTCTTATCCGTTCATTTGAGAGAGAGAGAGAGAGAGAGAGAGAGAGAGCACGAGCAGGGGGGACAGTCAGAGGGGGAGGGAGACACAGACTCCCTGCTGAGCAGGGAGCACCACATGGGACTCCATCCCAGGACCCCGGGATCATGACCTGAGCCAAAGGCAGATGCTTAACTGACTGAGACACCCAGGTGCCCCGAGATTTGCTCATTTTTTAATCCCAGAGCATTCTCAGTGCCTGTTACATAGTAGATGCTCAATAAATTTTTACTGAATAAATGAATGAATCCATAATGGAATCAAAAATACAAAAGTTAGTCAGCAGATACGCATCTGAATTCTCCTTGAGTAGAATCGGTTTCAGATGCTTTCTCTGGGTTCTTTATTAGATTGCACAAATTGGGCAGCGTGGACATTCAGTGTAGTGCCAATCCCAGGTTCTTTTTCCCCTCTCTGTCCCTTTCCCTTTTTCCTCCACTTGACTATGTAGGTGTTTAGAGAATACAGCTTGGGATCCAGACTGCCTGGGTCCAAGTCCGGGCTCTACCGCTCGTGGCCTCGGGAAAGATGGTTAACTCCCCCATGTGCCAGTAACAGCATATGTAAAAATGGAGACAATTATAGTACCTATGATTAAGTTGCTGTGGGAATTAACTCATACATGTCATGCTCTGAAAACAAACAGTGAGCTCTCATCAAGGTTAGTAGTCATCAAGTATTCCTACTTACGCTTTAACCAGAGACCTCTTATCCCCTTCCTCTTTTGTACCTTCAATCTCTGTACTGGTTCCTTCCCAGCAACATTATATATGAACAAATCTCCCAATTTAGAAGATAAAAAATTCTTCCCTGACCCCTTACCCCTCTTTGCCTACAGGCCGGCCCTTTCCCTCTACTTTGCAGCCACTTTTTAAAAAAGATTTTATTTATTTGAGGGAGAGAGAGAGAGACAGTGCATGAGGGGGTAGGGGAGAAGGGCAGAGGGCAAGGGAGAGGGGAAGCAGACTTCCTGCTGAGTGCAGAGCCTCACGTGGGGCTTGATCTCCTGACCCTCCCCTACCAGGAGATCATGACCTGAGCCAGAACCAGGAGCCAGAGGCTTAACTGACTGAGCCACCAGGTGCCCCTACAGCTGCTTTTCAGACAAGTCACATAGCCGCTGTCCTCATTTTTCCAAGTTGCACCCCTCAGTATATTGCAGTTTCACATCCGCAGATTCCCTGCCTCCGCTCCCTCTTCCTGAATATCTTGGAATACAATGGTCATTGATTCTGTTCGTAATTTGCTTTAATTTCAAGCTGAATTTGATGATACTGAAAACATCTTCCTTCTCTCTCCTGTTGTCGGCCAAACCACATTTTCTGGATTACCTGCCTATCTGACCATTTATCCCTGCATCTCTTGTAGGCTTTCTCTTGTCACTAGCTGTGGGAGGTCCTCAAGGCTCGGAGTCTATAGTCACCTCTCAGCCGATTGCATCTGCTTCTCTCCCTCTACTTGCACAACGATCTTATCACCACACACCGTCTGTTGGGCCTTTTAAATGTCTCTCAGATCTATGTATGTTAGTCCATCTCCACCATCAATCCTGGCCCAGTCCACCATCCATCTCTCACTTTTTAAAAAAATTTTTATTTTTTTAATTTGAGACATAGAGAGCGAGCACAGTGGGGAGGAGGGTCAGAGAGAGAGGGACAAGCAGACTCTCTGCTGAGCAGGGAGCCTGATGTGGGCCTTAATCCCAGGACCCCGAAATCATGACCCAAGATGAAGGCAGACGCATAACCGACTGAGCCACCCAGGCGCCCCAACACTTTTTTTTTTAAGATCGTATTTATTTATTTATTTGTCAGAGAGAGGGAGAGAGAGAGAGAGAGAGCACACAAGCAGGGGAAGTGGCAGGCAGAGGGAGAGGGAGAAGCAGGCTCCCTGCAGAGCAAGGAACCCAGTGTGGGACTCGATCCCAGGAACCTGGAATCATGACCTGAGCTGAAGGCAGATGCTCAACTAACTGAGCCACCCAGGGGTCCCAAGCTTAATATTTAAATCAATAGATGAGGTAAAGTGGATTGTCCTTCCTAATTTGGGTGGGCCTCATCCAATCAGTTGAAGGCCTGAATAGAACAAAAAGACTGACCTTCTCTGAATAAGAGGAAATTCTTCCTGCCTCCCTGCCTTCTAGCTGGGACATTTGTATTTTCCTGTCTTCAGGCTCCAATTGAAGCGTCAATTCTTCCTGGGTCTTGAGACTGCCAGTCTTGAATTGAAACTACACTACTGGTTCTCATGGCTCTCAGGCCTTTGGGCTCAGACTAGAACCTGCACCATTGGCTCTCCTGGGTCTAGCTCGTAGACTCACCCTGCAGGTCTCAGGACTTGTCAGCGTCCATACTTGTGTGAGCCAATTCCTTATAATAAACCTCTCTCTTTCTGTATATCGCTATCTATTTCTATATCTATCTATCACTACATTTGTCTACCTATAGATACAGATCTCCTATTGGTTCTGTTTCTGTGAAGAACCCTAACTAATACAATCTGCCAATAATATTTGGAGTTGAAATATAGCAAGAAGTGATCAGATACATAGATAACAAAACATAAATGTTTACTACCTGCCACTAGTAGCAATTTTCTAAATATAACTAATTTTGAGTTTTATTTTTATTTTTTATTCAAAAGTTACCAAAATCCAGAAGGTCATCAGCAAAAAACAATGAAAAGCAAGAGGCATCAATAAGCTGCAAACTAAGCAAGTCAGTCTTCAGGGAAGTGTCATGTAGTAATACATATATTGCCAACTAGTTCATGTGCATATCAATTTTTTAAAATTCATATTTCAAAGGGTACTTGGGTTCTCTGAATAGCCTACAAATTTTAAGTCTATAATGTAGTTAAAGTCTCTTACAGAGAACCACCTGAGTTCTGCACATGACAAAAGAAGTTGCTGAATAGAAGAGGGAAGAAGAGGAGAGATTAATCAACTCCCACCTTTTTTTTCTGAGCACATGGTGAGTCTCGTGTATGTCCCAAAAATTAATGTCCTGTTGAAATCTCATGTGGTCACTTGGCACATTCCTAATTCCTGCTTCCACTATTGAATTGTCTGACATGAGAGCTCAGATAAGTTCATCACCACCACCAACAAAAAGTGAATACCTGCTCTGTACTAGGTTCTTTGCTAAGTGTGGAGAAAACATAAAGAATGACATATGCCTGCTCTCAAAACAGAAGCAGGAAAATCAGAGGAATGAAGGAAATAAAGAGTGAATTCAATGGCAGATTTTCTGTTCTTCACTCTATTTGCCTTCATTTCTCTCTCACTCACCTTCACGCCAACTCATGGAGTATGGGAATAGTACAGATCCATGCCAATTATTTTTATACGAATGTGCTGGTGCACAAAGGGATCACTGGCTTAATGGCAGTTTACAGGAAAGAGAGAAATGAAAATTCAATTGAAACAATAAAGTGGGGGTGCCTGGGTGGCATAGTCGGTTGAACATCGGACTCTTGGTTTCAGCTCAGGTCGTTATCTCACGGTCATGAGATAGAGCCTCAAGTCTGGCTCAGCGCTCAGCGCAGAGTCTGCTTAAGACTCTCTCTAACCCTCCCTTTGCCCCTCCCCCTACCCCCCAAGCTCTCTCTCTCAAGTAAATAAATAAAAATTTAAAAACAAAAAGAAGAATCAATGAGCTGCTAAAAAACCTAACAGTGCTTAATGTTGTTCCCATTTGCAGAAATAAAGTGCCCTGGTCAAAGTAGGTAATAATTTTCCAGTTGTATACTTTATTATCTCTTGCAGAAAGATCTTGGATATTTTGCCTGGAGTAAAACAATTAAGACACACTTTGAGGGCGCCTGGGTGGCTCAGATGGTTGGGCGTCTGCCTTCGGCTCAGGTCATGATCCCAGGGTTCTGGGATCGAGTCCCACATCGGGCTCCCTGCTCCTTGGGAGCCTGCTTCTCTCTCTCTCTCTCTCTCCTCCTCTGTCTCTCATGAATAAATAAATAAAATCTTTAAAAAAAAAAAAAAGACACACTTGGAAACTTTCTTCAAATCTTTGGTCCTCTTTCTATGGGTGAAAAGTTGGGAAAATGTGTGAAAATTACAGATGTGTCTTATTGTTAAGAACTTTCTAGCAACTAAAACAATAGAACAAAGAAATGGGTTGGTGAGGGAGAGCTGAGTAAGTACCATAATCGCTCTTATTGGATGTGATCAAGAAGACAGTGGAAGAACACCTGTAAAAGATGATCCAGAAGGAATTATTCTGTTGTCTGGGAGTTGAATTAGATGAACTTTAGTTCTCTCCTCAAGTTCTAAAGTTCCATGATTTTATTTTTATTGTTTTAAGATTTTAATTTTTTTAAGTAATCTCTACACCCAACATGGGGCTCCAATTTACAACCCCAAGATCAAGAGTCTCATGCTCTACTGGCACCCCTGAAATACCATGATTTTAGATTTTAGTAAGCTGCAGACTGTCTATCTGTATATTTGGTAGACACTTCAGAGGCACATTATTAAAACTTTTATAGCATGTCCAATAACATAATTACACACACACAAAAACAATTCAAAAATTTTGTTGAATCAATATTAACATAATAAAGTGTACATTTTGGTACCGCTGCCAAACCTAGAGTGTACAGTATTTCATGCACTTAACATTTTCTTTGCAATTCAAATCTTACATGATATAAAGGCTTAGAATAACATTCATAATCTGAATTATGTTAGCCATAGAAAAATAATCCATGGGCTCTCTAAAGCTACTGAATACTATCCCTTCCACCATATTTTCCATTTCTGCCTTTATTATTCTTTTGTTTCTGTTTAGTTTGTTGAAAATTTCATCATTACAAGTAAGTACAATGATAAATTTTGTTAAATGCTTGCTTTTAAGTACTTGGGATCTAAGTACTTGCTCTGATGTACTCCGGGGAACTCTTTTATTTTTTATCTTCCTGTCCATTCATTGTTTCTAATAAAAGGTTAAGGCTAAAATAGTTCTCCTTCGGAAATGTACAAGAGCATATTTAATTTCACTTTCGTTCCTAAAAGTAATTGGGTCATCAAAATGATATGATGTAAACTTTCTGCATATTCCTCTCAATACTATTTTTCTCCAACAACAACTACTTTTCAAATATTTAAAGTTCTGAATCTGAGATCCTGTGAGACTAGTTTTATTTTCATCCTGGATATTAATAATACGTTAATAAAATATCTCAGATGTAATATAAATGTCTGTTAGAATCTCATCAAAAGTGGGGCTAGTTCTCTTTTTAATATATAATTCTTTTTTTTTTTTTTTTGATTGGGAGAGTTAATCCATGGCATCTTTCATCCTTCCTGGCTAGCTACTTGCTTCTGTGACACCTGTGGCCTCTCAATTCTTTTTTTTTTTTAAGACTTTATTTATTTGATACAAAGAGAGAGAGAGAGACAGCACACAAGAGCAGGGGGAAGGAGAAGAGGGAGAGGGAAAAGCAGACTTCCTGCTGAGCCAGGAGCCCGATGTGGGGCCCTATCCCAGGACCGGGGATCATGACCTGAGCTGAAGGCAGTCGCTTAAAGGACTGAGCCACCCAGGTGCCCTCAATTCCTTTCTTAATGCAGCTGTTTAGGTCTGCCAGAGGAAGCTACAAGGAAAGTCCCCAAGATGACATTCTGTCGGAGGACCAGAGCAGCAACCAAAGGCTCTTCCAGGGTCCAGCCACATTGAGACTCCCGCAATCCAAGCAGGGTCCCTTCTATTTAACCCTCTACTCCTCTACCTACAGGCAATGTTTCTTTTTTCCTCTTTTTCTGAAGTAATGTCAATTACTCTCAAAATTCTCAAAGCCCTGCTGCTTAGACTCAGTGAATAAAGCATCATTTGAAAAGATACAAGACCAGGGGCACCTGGGTGGCTCAGTCAGTTAAGCGTCTGCCTTCGACTCAGGTCATGATCCCAGGGTCCTGACATGGAGCCCCGCATCAGGCTCCCTGCTCAGCGGGAAACCTGCTTCTCCCTCTCCCTCTGCCTGCCGCTCCCCCTGCTTGCGTTCTCGCACGCTCTCTCTCTTGACAAATAAATAAGTAAATCTTAAAAAAAAAAAAGATGCAAGACCATATATGTCATGATAAAAGAATGAAACACTGATTTTTTTTTTTTAGTCACGAGAAAAGAGTGTCATAAAATTTTCATTGCAATACACAAGCAGGATGAATGATATATATTAGCTCCTGAAAGCTCTGAAAAGCCTTCTTCCTTCACTGATAGACAGGAGGGTTTATCAGTTCAGCTGTTCACAGCTTTCCCCTCATTCAGTCTTTGCATGAGAAACATAGTAATACTGCCTTGAATAGTCCAAGCTGAGTTGAGAAACCATCTGTTAGAGATGTTCTCAGAAATTCCTGCCTTGGACGGAAGGCTGGATGTTAACCTTCATGGTTTCTTTCAACCCTTGACTCTCCTTAATCATGGTAAAGATTTATTTTTTCCAAATGGGAAAAGTTGGTCCATGTGACATTTGGATTCTAATGGAATCATTAAAAGATGAAAATCAAGTCTTTCTGTATGTCAAAGACCAGTCCTTCACTCCTACCCTCTCTTTCTCTCTAAGGGCTGTCTAAGAATTGACCATTTCTGCAAAGAGAATTTAAAAATTAAGGGAAAAAGTCTCTAAATTTAGATTCTCTTTATATTAAGAGAAAAAGTCTCTAGGGAAAAATTCTCTGTACTCATCCCAGGTTAATTTACAATTGGTTGCTAGTGTCTGGATGTCACTGCTTATGTGACGGCTTCATGCCTCAATGTTAAACATCAGAATGAGGCCAATTCTAGTGAATAGAAGTCCACACAAACAATTGCTGTTTTTGTTGGTTCCTCTGGTACTAAGTCTAAGAATAGAAAGAAAAAAAAACTGGCAACACAACAGAACCATCTTTTACTGCCACCTTCCCCTTCAACATAAACTGAGGCATGTGTTTGATGGAGGGAGGGGAAGAGTGTTTCTTTTATTTTCCCTTAGTAAAGGAGCTCAGTTCCATTAAGCAATGTTGGAAAATATACTGGAGATAGTATATTTAAAATTAATTTAAAATGTAACGTGTTTTTAATGCCTTTTAATACAAGCAAAAATTGATTTTATTAAAATGCTTTCAGATATTAGAATACAATGATTTATTTATCACTCCAAGTCTGTAGCATAAGTATAACTTCCTTTCCAAGCATATTGATTTTTAAATGTATTTTGGAAGTGGAAAAAGAACCAAAACAGTCTACCAAAATTCTTCACCATCCCTCTTAAACAGAACCAAGTCTATTACGTCCAACGGAGTCTATTTTAAAACAGTATAGAAAAATTATTTTTTCAAAAGGATAGGGTTAACCAATTAGAAACGTTCCTTAAACAACAAAGGACAGGTCATACTTTTCTAAGCTGTATTTTGCTGAGTTGAAGTGTGAAATGTCAAATATTGATAAAATATTCAAAGTTAAGTACACTGAGTCATTGAAATTTCTGAAATACTGAAATGGATTATCAACCTTATTGGAGTCTTTGCAGAACCTAAAAACTTTCATGTTCATTGTTGACATGAAAAACTTAAAAGGTCATATTTCTCTGTAGATTCAGTGCCCAGATAGAATGGATTTAAAATTTAAAGCACTTTTAGAAGAAAATTTCAGTGTTGTAGAAGTTAAACATGGAGCAAAACTCATCCTTGTTACTTTTTTTCCATGTTTTCTGTTACAGATTTTCTTAGACTCTAAGGTGTCTAACCGAACTCAGAATAAATGTTGCTGCAAACAATTTAATTTTAATTTTTGGACTGTTTAGCTTTCACAATGATGCTCATTCCAACTGCTATGTTAAATATGTAGCAATAATTGTATGTATTTTTCCTAGCTTGTGATATAAGGTGTCATACCTTTCGGTGTATTATTTTTATACCAAGATTGTCTAACTTCAAATGAAGAACTCCATTTCAGAGCACTGCTCAAAGATAAAGACTATCATCTAAGGATTAGAACTAGGCTAATTTTCAGTTATGTATCCTGGTATTAGCTCCCTTCTTATTTTCCACGGAATAGAATATTTTTGTTACTAGTGCCTGGCTTTTATACATCTACCCTTGCATCTGTGATAATGAAAGGGAAGAGCAATACAAATTGTTAAGGTGAAATCCACAGAACATCCAAAATCATTGTGGTCAATGAACGGAGGCATGACAGTGCTGCTGTTAAGAAAAGAAAGAAAGAAAGAAAAAAAAAAAGAACAGACCCTGGAGTAGAGTGTACTAGGATTCAAGTCTAAATGATGTGGGAAACAAAGGCAGAAGAAAAATTATTAAATTTCCTTACTACCTATAGCCCAATGACAAGTCCTTGAAACAGGCAAAGTGACATTCCTCTAGGGACTCAGCTGCCTTGAATGAATACTTTGCTAAGGGAAAATGGTAACCTTAGCTCCACACACCAAGATCCTGAAAGTCTGTCTTAACACATAAAAATACCTTTAGAAATCTCCTTTATCTCTAAACCCCCCAAGATACGTGTTGGTAATCATCCAAGCATATGGCCCACCGATACACACGTGAAGGGTCTCATGAGTAAGATTTTCTTAGACAATAATAAATGACCTTTCCCCAACAATAGCTAGCCTCCTCAAGGTCCTAGAAACCTTGCTTCCAAAATTCCTTAGAGACTTAGGCTATCCCTAACCCCCTCCCACCTTGAAACTATATATAACGGGCTGCTCCTCGGGACCCCAGTGCAGCTCTTTCTGCCCACGGGTCCTGTCCCCAGGCTTTAATAACACCACTTTTTGCACCAAAGACATCTCAAGAATTCTTTCTTGGCCGAAGGCTTTGAACCCTAACATCTTTTCCTACATCATAATATTCAATAGCTGTATGACTTGAGCTGTCACTTAACCTCTTCAGGCCTTAGTTTCATTGTCTTCATCTGTGAAAGGAAGGTTGCTAGAGGTTTAAGTAAATATGTGCATGTGTATCTGTATGTATGTGTATGTGTATATATATCTAGTGTTAAATATTAACTATTATTATATTGATTCATCACTTCTATATCTGAACTGCTAATGAGCTAACAAAATTGATTGATCTGATGGTTCTTGCCCTGTTTTTTCTTTAGTTTGTTACAGCAAAATGTCACTTAAGAAATTGAATAAACATATATTGAGAAGCCCTATAGCAAGGTGCTGAGTTAATAGGATCATCACTTCCTGAATACCTATGAATGAAGTCTTTGTAGAACTAGCAGAGGGGCTGTTAATACTAAAACAGTAGCCTTGCAAGTTAGTAGAACCTCCTATAAATCAAAACATTAATACCTGAGCTTAAGGACAGAGATTTTGTCTGTATTGGGTCATTGCTGTATTTGCAGAATTCAGGCAAATGCCTTGCAAAGAGTGGGCGCACAATAACTATTTCTTGAATTAACGGAATGAACGGAAATCTTGACCTTTTCTTTAAAATAGGATTAACATTAAAGCAAAACAAACAAACAAAAAGTAAGAGGCTTCCCCATTTTCTGATGGATTTCTGACCCTAAGAATGCTGGTAAGCAGGTAAACAGGGCTGAGGAGCAGCACGCGAAGAACATTAAGTGCAAATGTGTACATTTAGGAAGTATTCTAGAAGTCAAGGATTTGGTTCAGCATTCACAGCAATGTGTGGTGTGGAGTGGTGCCACACTTAACTCAGATTCTTGTGCATGTGTCACATTTGTATGACAAATATTTTATTCAGCATCTGACTAATTTTAGTGTCTATACTTATCCTTTTTCCTTGCCAGGGTTTTCAGAAAGGATTTCTGAAATCCTTTACCTATATATGACCAAGTGTCATAAAGTGACACTTTCTGGAAACATTTGGTTTACTTTTAATACTTGCTACTCAGCGTTGACTAGCTAAAATAATCAGTTTGACATGATCCATTTCACTGGTGGGGTTGATTATATTGCATTACTTAAAATTTAGCTCACAACCTCAGATAGTAGATTAAAATAGCTTTCTCAAAATTATTCCTGACAATTGTCTAGATACGTATTCGTTTTTACTGCCATAGCAAACATTTTTTGAAAACAGAAAGAAGTTCCCTTTCATAGCATAGATGAGCTAATAATTTGAAGCGGAAACTATTCATTTGTACACACTGTAAGTTTTCCTAATTATCTTCGTAATGAAAACTGAGAAAGTATTAGTCATCCTTGGCTAAGCTATACTCAATTCTACTTGTCTTTTCTTAAATATAATAAAACAACAAACAACCTTAAAGGACATTATTAATTGATTAGACAAGATTTCTTAAAATGGTTTTTATCATTTCATTTAACTTTAGAGCTTCCAGACATTAATAATGAGTCACCAAAATGCCATCATTGATTTATAATGCACATTAGCACATCAGGTTTGGCCCAAGAACTCTGTGGGTCCAGAAGGAAAAAGAAAGATGTTTATAAGTGAGCTCTGGCAGAAATATACTGAAAACACTATCTGTATTCATGGTAAACAATTAGGCCTAATTCGAGTACAATGAACATTCAGGTTCATTTTATTCCAAGGAACTGTTTCTATTCTTGAAGCTCTATGTAGAAAGAGTCCTTAGGGTTAGAACACTATTGAGGGTGGTATAATTTTGCTTGGCCTTTGGGCATATAAGGTAAACATTTTACAACAAAAATATACAGCCATAGATAACACAGGATCTGATCAATGTTAACACGCTTGGCGTTTAAGGCTAATCCACATTGGAAAAACAATCATTTCCAGGATGGAGATCAAATATCTTAACACAGTGTTACCTGTCTGAGTTGCTAGAAAAGATTTATTTAAAAATCGATCCACAGGATGTATTTTCACATTTGTCAGTTTCTTTCCACTTGTGTGCTAGAGGGAGGCACTTTAAGAGTTATTAACGGTGGTAGGGGTACAAGACACTGAGTTTCAGCAGTGATTGGTATATATGGCAGGGAATTAAAGTGAAATTGTTATTAAAAAAAGAAGGTAAACAAATCATTAAATTAGAAAATTTCGCCAAATCTTGTGAAGATCACTAATTTCTGATTTGAATAACTTCCTTGCTTAAAAAAAGATTAGTGGTTATCACCCACCCATGCCCAAATAAATGAAGGTACAATGGTTTTGCTGTCTGGGCTCGAAAGGGGTTTTAAATATTGACAAGTACTTTGAGTTAGGTTTTGAGTAATATTGCAAAATATTGTATTATGCATAGGTTCCAAAGTGTCAGAAAAACTAAAATGTCGAATAGAACATATTGGAAGTGTTTAGTAAAACGTATAAAAATTAAAAGGCTAAAAAACCCACTCCCGTTTTAAACATGTAAAAATAAATCGAATTGGTTCGTGGGAATCGACTTTTTTTTTTCTTTTTTTTTCTTTTTTTTTTTTTTTTTTTAGTTAGTTGGTACGTACTGCACCCGCCACAAAGCGTTGGAAAGTAGGTCCTGGTACACACTAAGGAATATCCAGCCAGGTAAATACATCAGGGTGATGAGGCCCATGAAATTGAGCGGATAGTGAGAATAGTCCCAGGAACAAGCGCCGCACAGGCGGAGCCCCAGACCCCAGGACAACTCCCATACGTAGATGAAGATCACGTAGATCGGCAGCCGCTTCCAAGTGCTCCAGCCACGATTCCAGTGCAGGTGGAAGTAGAGCTTTTCCACCACGAAGCTGCAGCTGCCGTACATAAAGAAGGACCAGAGCGACGTGTGGCCGCTGGCTGCCCCATCTCTCTGCCCCAGGAAATTAAAGAAGAAAGTGAAGAAGATCTCATCTAAAAAGCCGTGCATTCCGAAGAAAAGAAAGCGGAGCAGGCCCGGAAGCCCCTGACTGGGGGCTCCGCCGACGCCCCGGCCGCCTCGGGGTAGTAGCCGTCGGCCACCTGCAACCCCAGGGGCCCCGGCGCCCAGAGGGGCGGGGGGCGCGCCAGGCCCGTGCTGCGGCTGCTGAGGCTCTGGCTGCCGCCGGTACCGCAAGCGCAGGAAGCGCTTCAGGAACACATGGCAGTGGTAGAGCGCCAGCACATACTGCAGCGCTAGGTCCAGTGTCCCCGGCACCGCCGCGCCCCCCGGGACGTTGCGCAGGCCGAGCAGCAGTGCCTGGCCTGCCAGGGTCTGCAGCGCCATGTGGGCCGAGGGGTAGAGGAGAAAATTGAAGACGAAGGCGCTGGGGCAGCGCCGCTGCTGCAGGTAGACCTTCTCCAGGGCGAAGTGGGTGAGCGAGTGCAGCAGGCAGCGGTAGGGCGAGGAGAAACCCAGCATCCGGAGGTCCGGGCTGCTAGCAAAGCGCCGAGCTGAGGACACGAGCACGTCCAGGGTGATCCCGTGCATCCCGTAGAAGTAGAGGCGCATCCAGGCGGGCAGCGCATCCGGCCCGTCTGCCGGCGCTTCAGCAGTAGACAGCTGCTCCGGGCGGCTGGCCGCAGCCTCGCCTCCCCGCCCGCCGGGGCCCCCGGGACGCCGTGTGGCGCTGCTCCTTCGCGCGCGACCCTCGCCATCCGCATCGCTGCCAGCCATGGGCTCAGAGGCTGCCCGGGCACCCGAGCCCGCGCCGCCGCCGCCGCCGGGTGCGTGGAGCTGCGGGGCGGAGGAGCTCCGTCCCGGCCGCGGCCGGGTGGCAGCCGGAGCTGGTGTGCCCGGGAGACGCGCGGGCCGCCCGGCTCGCGGAGTCTCCCCGCCGCGGCCCCACCGCGCCCTGCCCTCCAGTCCTGAGTGAGGTGCCGCCGGCCGGCGCCCGCGCTCACTCTGCGCGGCCTAACGGGCGCCGCGGCCCGGCGAGGGGCGGTGGTGCTGGGGCTGCCAGAAGTGCGGAGGCTGCTGCAAACCCCATCTCCTCCGCTGCTCAGCCCCGCCGCCTGTGCTGCGGGCTCTAAAAGCGCAAAGCGAGCAGTGACGCCCCTTCCCCCGGCCCTCCCCATGCCCCTCTCCGCCTTTCTTGGGCTCTCCCGCCTTCACAGGGCGCCCTCCCCGCCCCACCCTCTGAGCCGAGTCCCGCCGGGGTCCGCCGGAGAAGGCCGGGCCCTGCTTCTCCGCCTCCTTCCCCTGCTCTGCCCTCGGGTCCCGCCCGGTGCGGGAGGCGTTTGCTGGGGCGGAGGCTGGAGTGGAGAAACATCTAACAGGTGTGATGGAAAGGCGACGGGCAATCCCTGTATCGCGGATCCAGAGCCAGGGCCTGGCTGGCCGAGGTGAATGGCCTAGTGCCACAAACCAGAGGCCGGGCCCGAGACCAAACTGTGGTGCTGTACATGTTCTAATTCAAAGCCAGCTGTGTCCCAGTCACAAAGAATGAACAGGAGACTCCAGGCCTGCACGCCCCCAGCATCTGAAATGTTGCCTCGGGGCCTGGTTCACTTTTTCAATCGCTCTCTCTGACCAGTGCTTTCCTAGGTTAGTCTACTGAGGGCCAAAGACAGAGAGTCAAAGCCCCCCAGAATTATGAAACGATTTGAGGCCAGTTGGGTTGGACACTGCTCTGGCTGCAGAGGAGTCTCATATCAAGAACAGTACCTTTGCTCACGCTGGCGCACCCCAGTGCTGCTTTTTCTCTTTGCAGAACTGGGTCATCCCAGAGACGGAGAGTGGAGTGGAACAGAGGGTGAGATTTTTATTTTTTTATTTAGGTAGAGAGGGTGTGGGAATCTAGAACTTTGGTGTGTTGGGGGCTGCGCTTTTTAATCCAATTTTGAATTGGATTCTGAGTCCAAAATTCAGGCTTAGAATTGAAAAGGATTGAAAAGAACCTTAGAGGTAAATTATACTGATTCATATCCCCCCTGCCCCCATCATATCTAAGCAGAAACCAGGTAACAGTTCTAATCTGTAAAGAGATGGGATGTTTCTTGGATGGAAGGCTTTCTGGGGATTTTTTTTTTTCCCCTTCTGGAGAATTCTGAGGCCATTCCTCCATTTCTTAAAACGGTCTTCTCCCCACTCTCTACCCTTATTTTAACACCTTATGTTACAGTCTATAGTTGCTAAATTGTCTGTGATTTAGGTAAGAGAGAAATAAAAGTATGGTGAGAAGAAAAATTGTTAAATATCACTTGTATAAGGTCAACGTAATGACTTTTTTTTTTTTTTTAGCTTTGTTAGCGTGTGGTTTATTTGCACACTTCCCTTGACAAATGTCAAAAGTCAGTGGGTGGAAACTGTCATGCCAGGGACAGAAGCCTCAGTTACAGGCTCCTCAAACCAGCTGCAAAACAGGAGATGCTTAGTTGCCCAAGTGCCTGAGCAAGTACAATGAAGAGAAATAATAATGTTAAAAAACTAAGTTCAACTGAGTAAGTTTGAATATCTAATCGGCTTTAATAAATGGTTCATGAATTGGGCGGCACCCCATTTAATAAAGAGAAGTGAGCTCCAAGAAGCTGTACAAAATGGAACACTTTTATAGGCGGGACATGGAAAGTTATGAGTAAAAGAAAAGAAAGAACTGTATTAGGCAAGGTCACCTTCCTTTGCATGGGGGTCTATCATGCAGATTACCACACTAGTGCTGATCTGGAAATTCCAGATGGTGATTAAAAATCACATTTCTGGGGCACCTGGGTGGCTCAGTCGTTAAGTGTCTGCCTTCCGCTCAGGTCATGATCCCAGGGTCCCGGGATCGAGTCCCACATCGGGCTCCCTCCTCGGGGGGAAGCCGGCTTCTCCTCTCCTACTCCCCCTGCTTGTGTTCCTGCTCTCGCTGTCTCTGTCTCTGTCAAATAAATAAATAAAATCTTTAAAAAAAATCACATTTCTGTAACTAAGTCTTGGTTTGCTGTCTTGGGGCAAGTGACTCCATATTGAGACTGTTATTATTTTTTTAAACACTGTAAACATTTTCATGAGCACCTACTATATACAAGATGCTAAATACACTGGGAAAATGAAGGGTTATTAGATGCACTCTCTAAGAAGTATATAATCTAGTTCATAGGATAATAACCTATCATATCCGTGTAAAGCCTACCTATGATTATTATTAATAATTATGATCACCTAGTTCCCCCTTATCCACAATTTCCTTTCCCAAGTCCAGAAACAGATGATCTTCCTTCTGACATATCATCAGAAGTTGGGTAGTGGCCTAACGCTATGTCACTCACCTCACTCCGTCTGTCTCATCATGTAGGCATTTTATCATCTCACGTCATCACAAGAAGGATGAGTAGAGTACAATAAGATATTTTGAGGGCGAGAAACCACATTCATATGAATTTTATTATAGTATAATGTTATAATTGTTCAATTTTATTACTGTTGTTGTTAATCTCCTACTGTGCCTAATTTAGAAATTAAACTTTGACATAGATAAGGATGTACAGGAAAAAATCATAGTATACATAGTATATATACTCAATACCATTGGTGGTTTCAGGCATCTGCTGGGGGTCTTGGAACATATCCGTTGTGGCTAAGGAGGGGAAATACTGTACATACCAACGAATACGTTTCTTTAATAAACTCAACCCTGGGCCCAATGTATCAGATACTAAAAACAAATGCACTTGTTCTCCATCACTGCTATTCAAGCAAGGGAAAGCACTTCATCATGATAGCAAAAATACAGGCATTCAAACATGCATACGCTAATTTACTAGATTATACTTGAATTGTTTTCTAATAGTAAATTAAACTTCAAGAGCCCAAGTCTTCTATTTATTCTAATCTTTCTTAAAGATGCAAGGAAAACCTTGACAGGTCTAATTCTATAGTTCAGTCTAGTTCATCTCAGGGAATGCAGGAAAATCTTGGATTAAATACAAAAATTATATCTTCTATTTGTGTATTTTTAACCTCAGCACTTAACAAAATTTCTATTTTGTGTACCATACATATCTTATAAATTATATAGGTATAATAAGGCATGTATAAAATTTATATATATATGTATAGTACACACATATTTGAAACATGCTAATTTTTTAAATTAGGGAATATATAATAAAAAGCTTGTGTCTCACCACTGTTGTCAATGTATTGCTCTGCTGAGTGGGTTAGATTGCTAAAAATCTCAATGTTCTGGGCCCTTTTTTGAATCTGCTTCTCATTTATCTTAGGAGAAGTAATGCAAAATACAAATTAACAGTTATAAATCCATAGCAGAAAATACAGCTATTACCTGTTATCCTACGTTTCTTTTTATATTTTTGTTGTGGCCTCTCCGTAGTTATGCCACTTCAAAATGCATGAAACACTAACTTAAAAAAAAAAAAAGTAGAAAGGATAAAAGGAAAGGTTTAAAAAAAGGCATGGGACAAAGGGCAAGAAAACTATTCATTATATAAATTGCCACTCATTCTTTTCACTTACTGCCTCATTTTAAAAAAAATGAGTATCTTCTACCATTCTGAAAAGTTAGGTCACCAATGTTACCAATCTTTGTTTCTGCTTTGTCTTCACATTGTTTTGTTTTGAGCACTTTATTGCTGGGTTTCCAAAAGGAAAACTGCAGCACAGCTTTAATGATCCATGATGATTTTATAATTTACAATCCTCACATCAGAATCTCCATGATCATAAAATACGTAAAAGCCTTCCTGTGTTGGTCTTTGCCACTGCAAACATTAGGTTGCAAAGATGCACCTGTAAAAGCAGGAACTTGTTGGGAGTTGGTGGGCATAAGGGTGAGGGGAGGTTAAAAATGTGAAACAGGAATCTGCAATAAAATAACATCGGGTTGAGACTCCTTAGGTTAGGAAGCAGCCATCAGGGCGCCTGGGTGGCTCAGTTGGTTAAGTGACTGCCTTCAGCTCAGGTCATGATCCCGGAGTCCTGGGATCGAGTCCCACATCGGGCTCCCAGCTCAGTGGGGAGCCTGCTTCTCCCTCTGACTCTCTCCCCTCTCATGCTGTTTCTCTCCCTCTCCCTCTGGCTCTCTCCCCTCTCATGCTGTTTCTCTCTTGCTCGCTCTCTAATAAATAAATAAAATCTTAAAAAAAAAAAAGAAAGCAGCCATCAAAAGAATGCTTTGCAACATTGTTCGTCCATGGAAAACACAGCCTTCTTTGACCTCAGAGGCTAGGAAGCTGTCTGAGTAACCATGTCTGTAGAGATGTAACAATGCCGGTCCAGTCCATACTAACCTTCCCGGACGGGCCAGGTTGGAGCCCCGTAGTAGTGTGACCGGGGAGAAATCTGCTAATTGGGAGAAGAGTCCTCTGGAGGATTATGATAATCTCCAGTGAATTGTCTAGTGGCCATAGGGTCATAGTTGTAGACTTTTAGATGTATGGAATGCCTGAGACCTTTCACTGCACACCAGAAGAACAAAGGAAAGTGAATGGAAAGCACAGCATTTAGAAGAAAGCTTAAGGGCACTTCAGTGGGGGACGGCATGAGTGTGATGACAGAAGAAACAGGAAAAGGCCCCAGGCACATTAGCAGTAGATATAAAAACCTTTCTTACTAGGGATTGAATTACACACGCACACACACCCCTCTTATTTACTGTAATCATCAAACTAGGAAGGAGGACACCCATCCAAGAAGGCTTGCAACTGCTATATGCTGGTTCCCTAAAAATACCATCAAAATAACCTGTTGCTAAGGCAAAACTGAGTTTGTTGCTTACCATGGTAAGGAAGCTTTCTTCTTCCTCAACGAAGTTTTAATAGCATCTTGGAGTGGGAAGGACAATGTTGGACTATTTATGAGGGTTTTGGTTTCTGGTTTAAGATGGGTCTTTCAATACAAGGGCTTGATTAGAATTAGGTAAGGATTATGATATAATGGTTTAGGATTGGTGGACACAAGACCAGTGTTTTGAGGCGAGAGTTTCAAAAAGTGTTGAGAATAAAAAATTTTTATCTCTCTGGTCCAGAGCTTCCTAGAATAATAAAGTTGTGTTGAGGAAGCGAGTGGAAGTCATGTTAAGGAAGACAGCCAAACAATAATGTCATGACCACACAGACAATAAGCTTTGGAGATGTTGATGTACGATCTTGGGTTCACACAATCTAATGGCGAGGACCAGTTTGGAATCTGAGGAGAACTGGAGTAAGGACAGGTAAAGGTGACGGAGAAGCTGGGCTGACACTGAGTATAGCTAAAATGATGCTCATCCCCAGTGTGTGTGGAGGGCAGGGGAAGGGAGAGAGAGGTTGATTGATAGTTCAAAAACACAGCTGTGTAGAATATTTGTATGCATATGTCTATAGTTTACCTATACTCTTCTCAATTTTCTTTTGTTATATACTAAAGTTCCAAATTAAAGAATTTGTTTTATATGTCCCTTAAACATCTGGGAGAGCAAATGGACCATGAGGAAGCAACTAATAGATTATTAGTGCTCACTGACAAATGTAGAAAGATCAAAGAGGAGCGTGTAAACTTTTTTGAACATGGCCACTGTTATGGGATCATCTTGGAAATCTTTCCTACTGTTCCTACTGCTTGTCTTTATAAGGCTCCTTCTTTTTAAGTGTACTCCTTTTACTTCTCTTTCTGATAATCTGATTAATGGGGAGTCACGTCGATATCAGGAAAGTTTCCTTTTGTAACTCCTCCTCTGGTAGCTTTTTATGTACTTTTATATTGTCATTTTTAAATTTCAGGCTTGCTTTCTGTCCCAGAAATGTCTTGGAGCTCCTAGTTTTCATCAGAAAACTGCTTCAGTTGAGGATTATTTCTGAGATTTTACTGAGTGGGGCTCATAAGGAATAGATTGAATAAATTCTTTTAATTCATAAAGCTTAAAGAAAAACCACAACAGTAACAAGTTGTTTGGAAAATCTTGCTTAAAAAATAAAATTTCACTTTGAGCAACATTCAAATCAGAAATACTCCCTTTGTATAATCTTTGCCTGCTTGCCAGTGCCTCACCTTGGAATGACCGAGGAGAGGATTTTCCCCTCCCCAGTTAATTCCATTCTGTTTTCAAAGGAAGTAGCTTATTTTGAATAATAATACTTGAGTACATTAGTCAGGGTTTATTGGTGAGAGAGTTCATCACTATTAATGGATACTAATTAATGTGCACTTACGTGTCAGCTGTGCACTTCACATAGTTTATCAGATACTCATATAACTGTTCTCTTAGTTTTTTTTACAGATATTGAAACTGAGGCTCAGAAAAGTTACTTGCTCAAGGTCTCAGCTAATAAGCCAAAAGCCAGCTATGAAGTCATTTCCACTTGAGACCAAAGCTTATTTGCAATACACTGTATAATTTCTTTGTTTTCATATTAAAGCCATCTTGAATGAGTTGAAGTTGCACATTTAATAAAAAAGATCCATTCTGTTTATTGGTCTAGTGGGTGTTAATTTAAGAATCCCTAAACCCGCGGAGGAGTAGGAGACCTGGATTTCGTCTGGTCTCAGGAATTCAGCTGAATAGGGACCAAACCATTCTGAACACCTACGAACTCAACAGGAGATCGAAGAAGAGAGTAGCAACAACTCTCCGAACAGAGAAGCGACCACTTACTGGAAGGTAGGACGTGTGGAGAAGTGAATCCGAGGTGATATTCAGGAGGATCGACGGCGGGGGAGGGGGCCTCCGTCCCCCGCTTCTGGCAAGTGATAGAGCCGCAGACACAAAATCGGACCTTTTAGAAGTCGGCTCCGCTGAGGGACGTTGCTCCAGTGGCTAAGTGGGGGGTGGAACCCTCGAGGGACAGTGTGGTCTCAGGACCCTTGGGGTCACAGAAAAACCGGGGGTTCCTGAGTGCGGCAGAGCTCCCAGGTATCGGAGCGGGGAAGCCGGCTGCGGAGACGGAGCCAAGGTGCGGGCTCTCAGCTCAGGGTTGCCATAAACTGTGATCCGCGGCCCAGTCGGGCCACTGCTCCTCCAGCAGGGACCCAACAAGCGGCAGAGCTGGGGATACTCCCCTTCCTCCCCGGGGAGGAGTGGCGCAGGAGCGCACCGCAGGGATCTGCTGGGTTTGGAGACTCCACACGGGGTCGGGTGCCAGAGATAGAAATGCTCGGTCACAGGCTGGGTGAGCACGGAGTGCGGCCGGAGACCAGGGAGAAGGGAGTGACTGCTTTTCTCTGGGGACGCACTGAGGAGTGGGGCCCCGAGTTCTCAACTCCTCCGGGTGGAGATTGGGAGGCCACCATTTTCACCCTGGTCCTCCAAAGCTGTACCAAGAGCTTGCAGGGAACAAAAGCTCCCAAGAGCAAACCTGAGCAGATTGCTTTGCCCAGACTCACAAGGGCGGGGCAATTCCACCTCCGGCAAAGACATTTGGGAACCACGGCAACAGGTCCCTCCCCCAGAAGATCAGCAGGAACAGCCATCAAGCCAAGACCAAGTTTACCGATCAAGGAGAACGGGAGAACTCCAGCATTAGGGGAATACTGCATATAGAATTCATAGCTTTTTTTTACCATGATTCATTAGTTTTTCAAAGTTAATTATTTTAACTGTTTTTTTTTTTAATTTTTCTTTATCCCTTTTTCAACCAACAGCAATCCCTTTTTTAAAAAAACATTTTTTATTTTTCATTTTTAGAGTCATATTTTATCCCTGCATAGTAGTTACCCTTATTTTTGGCTATATATATATATATATATATATATATATAAATATGTATACACACACACACACACACACACACACATATATATATATAAGTTCTTCTCTCTTTAAAATTTTGAGATACAGTTTCTTCTAACAGATCAAAATATACCCTAAATCAGTAGTGTATGGCTTTGTTCTAGTCTCCTGCCTGATCACATTCTCTCCCTTTTTTTTTAAATCTTCTTTCTTTTTTCAAAATTCTTATCAATTCCTTTTATAAAATCTTTTATAATTTTCATCTTTACACTCATCTTCCATCCCTTCATTGTATCAACCCTTATTTTGTACATATATAAGTCTTTCTTCCTCTAAAATTTTAGGAGGCACTTTCTTCTAACAGACCAAAATACGCCCAAAATCTAGTGTGTGGCACTGATCTAGGCACTAGCCTGATCATATTTGATCATATTCGGGTTTTTTAGTATTGCTCTGCTTTTGTTTTTATCTCTTTTTTTCTCTCTCTCTTTCTTTTCTCTTTCTTTCCCTTTCTTTTCCCCTGGTTTCAGGTCTTTTCTGATTTGTATAGAGTATATTTGCTGGGGACGTTGTTAACCTGTTAGCATTTTGTTCTCTCATTCATCTATTCTCCTGGACAAAATGACAAGATGAAAAAAATCACCTCAGCAAAAAGAACAAGAGATAGTACCGTCTTCCAGGGACCTACTCACTACGGTCTTTAGTACGATGTCAGACCTAGAGTTCAGAATCATGACTTTAAAGATACTAGCTGGGCTTGAAAAAAGACTGGAAGTTATTAGAGAAACCCTTTCTGGAGAAATAAAAGAACTAAAATCTAACCAAGTCAAAATCAAAAAGGCTATTAATGAGGTGCAATAAAAAATGGGGGCACTAACTGCTAGGATAAATGAGGCAGAAGAGAGAATCAGTGATATAGAAGACCAAATGATGGAAAATAAAGAGGCTGAGAAAAAGAGAGAAACAACTACAGGATCAGGAGGGCAGAATTCGAGAGATAAGCGATATGATAAGACGAAACAACATTAGAATAATTGGGATCCCAGAAGAAGAAGAAAGAGAGAGAGGGGCAGAAGGTATACTGGAGCAAATAATAGCAGAGAACTTCCCTAATGTGAGGAAGGAAACAGGCATCAAAATCCAGGAGGCACAGAGAACCCCTCCCAAAATCAATAAAAATAGATCAACACCCCGACATCTAATAGTAAAACTTACGAGTCTCACAGATAAAGAGAAAATCCTGAAAGCAGCTTGGGAGAAGAGATATGTAACCTACCATGGTAGAAACATTAGATTGGCAACAGACCTATCCACAGAGACCTGGCAGGCCGAAAGGACTGGCATGATATCTTCAGAGCACTAAACGAGAAAAATATGCAGCCAAGAATACTATATCCAGCTAGGCTGTCATTGAAAATTGAAGGAGCGATAAAAAGCTTCCAGGACAAACAAAAACTAAAGGAATTTGCAAACACGAAACCAGCCCTACAAGAAATATTGAAAGGGGTCCTCTAAGCAAAGAGAGAACCTAAAAGCAGCATAGGTCAGAAAGGAACACAGACAATATACAGTAAGAGTCACCTTACAGGCAATACAATGGCACTAAATTCATACCTTTCAATAGTGACCCTGAATGTAAATGGGCTAAATGCCCCAATCAAAAGACATAGGCTATCAGATTGGATTAAAAAACAAGACCCATCAATATGCTGTCTGCAAGAACTCCTTTTAGACCCAAAGACACCCCCAGATTGAAAGTGAGGGGGTGGAAAACCATTTACCATGCTAATGGACACCAAAAGAAAGCTGGGGTGGCAATCCTTATATCAGACAAATTAGATTTTAAAACAAAGACTGTAATAAGAGATGAAGAAGGACACTATATCCTACTTAAAGGGTCTATCCAATAAGAAGATCTAACAATTGTAAATATCTATGCCCCTAACATGGGAGCAGCCAATTATATAAGGCAATTAATAACAAAAGCAAAGAAACACATTGACAACAATACAATAATAGTGGGGGACTTTAACACCCCCCTGACTGAAATGGACAGATCATCTAAGCAAAAGATCAACAAGGAAATAAAGACTTTAAATGACACACTGGACCAAATGGACTTCAAAAACATATTCAGAACATGCCATCCCAAAGCAACGGAATACACATTCTTCTCTAGTGCCCATGGAACATTCTCCAGAATTGATCACATCCTAGGTCACAAATCAGGTCTCAACTGATACCAAAAGATTGGGATTACTCCCTGCATACTTCCAGACCACAGTGCTTTGACACTAGAACTCAATCACAAGAGGAAAGTCAGTAAGAACTCAAATACATGGAGGCTAAAGAGCATCCTACTAAAGAATGAATGGGTCAACCAGGAAATTAAAGAAGAATTAAAAAAATTCATGGAAACCAATGAAAATGAAAACACAACTGTTCAAAATCTTTGGGATACAGCAAAGGCAGTCCTGAGAGGAAAGTATAAAGCAACAAGCCTTTCTCAAGAATAAAGAACGGTCTCCAATACACAACCTAACCCTACACCTAAAGGAGTGGAGAAAGAACAGCAAATGAAGCCCAAACCCAGCAGGAGAAGAGAAATAATAAAGATCAGAGCAGAAATCAATGAAATAGAAACCAAAAGAACAGTAGAACAGATCAACAAAACTAGGAGCTGGTTCTTTGAAAGAATTAACAAGATTGATAAACCCCTGGCCAGACTTATCCGAAAGAAAAGAGAAATGACCCAAATCAACAAAATCATGAATGAAAGAGGAGAGATCACAACCAACACCAAAGAAATACAAACAATTATAAGAACATATTATGAGCAACTCTATGCCAGCAAATCAGATAACCTGGAAGAAATGGGTGCATTCCTAGAGATGTATCAATTAACAAAACTGAACCAGGAAGAAATAGAAAACCTGAACAGACCTATAACCACTAAGGAAATTGAAGCAGTCATCCAAAATCTCCCAACAAACAAAAGCCCAGGGCCAGATGGCTTCCCAGGGGAATTCTATCAAACATTTCAAGAAGAATTAATACCTATTCTCCTGAAACTGTTCCAAAAAATAGAAATGGAAGGAAAACTTCCAAACTCATTTTATGAGGCCACCATTACCTTGATCCCCAAACCAGACAAAGACCCCATCAAAAAGGAGAATTACAGACCAATATCCTTGATGAACATGGATGCAAAAATTCTCACCAAAATACTAGCCAATAGGATCCAACAGTACATTAAAAGGATTATTCACCATGACCAAGTGGGATTTATCCCTGGGCTGCAAGGTTGGTTCAACATCCGCAAATCAATCAACATGATACAATACACTAACAAAAGAAAGAACAAGAGTCATATGATCTTCTCAATAGATGCAGAAAAAGTATTTGACAAAGTACAGCATCCTTTCTTGATCAAAACTCTTCAGAGTATAGGGATAGAGGGTACATACCTCAATATCATAAAAGCCATCTATGAAAAACCTACAGCAAATATCATTCTCAATGGGGAAAAGCTGAAAGCTTTTCCCCTAAGGTCAAGAATCGGCAGGGATGTCCACTCTCACCACTGCTATTCAACATAGTATTAGAAGTCCTAGCCACAGCAATGAGACAACAAAAAGAAATCAAAGGCATCCAAATCGGCAAAGAGGAAGTCAAACTCTCACTCTTTGCAGATGATATGATACTGTATGTGGAAAACCCAAAAGAATCCACCCCAAAACTGCTAGAACTCATACAGGAATTCAGTAAAGTGGCAGGACATAAAATCAATGCACAGAAATCAGTGGCATTCCTATACACCAACAAGACAGAAGAGAGGCAAATCAAGGAGTCGATCCCATTTACAATTGCACCCAAAACCATAAGATACCTAGGAATAAATTTAACCAAAGAGGCAAAGGATCTGTACTCAGAAAACTATAAAATACTCATGAAAGAAATTGAAGAAGACACAAAAAATGGAAAAACATTCCATGCTCATGGATTGGAAGAACAAACACTGTGAAGATGTCAATCCTACCTAGAGCAATCTACACATTTAATGCAATCCCCATCAAAATACCATCCACTTTTTTCAAAGAAATGGAACAAATAATCCTAAAATTTGTATGGAACCAGAAGAGACCCTGAATAGCCAGAGGAATATTGAAAAAGAAAAGCAAAGCTGGCGGCATCACAGTTCCGGACTTCCAGCTCTATTACAAAGCTGTCATCATCAAGACAGTATGGTACTGGCACAAAAACAGACACATAGATCAATGGAACAGAATAGAGAGCCCAGAAATGGACCCTCAACTCTATGGCCAACTCATCTTCGACAAGCAGGAAAGAATGTCCAATGGCAAAAAGACAGTCTCTTCCACAAATGGTGCTGGGAAAATTGGACAGCCACATGCAGAAGCATGAAACTGGACCATTTCCTTACACCACACACAAAAATAGACTCCAAATGGTTGAAAGACCTAAACGTGAGACAGGAGTCCATCAAAATCCTAAAGGAGAACACGGGTAGCAACCTATTCGACCTCAGCCAAAGCAACTTCTTCCTAGAAACATCGCCAAAGGCAAGGGAAGCAAGGGCAAAAATGAACTATTGGGATTTCATCAAGATAAAAAGCTTTTGCACAGCAAAAGAAACAGTCCACAAAACCAAAAGACAACTGACAGAATGGGAGAAAATATTTGCAAATGACATATCAGATAAAGGGCTAGTATCCAAAATCTATAAAGAACTTATCAAACTCAACACCCAAAAAAACAAATAATCCAGTCAAGAAATGGGCAGAAGACATGAACAGACATTTTTCCAAAGAAGACATCCAAATGGCCAACAGACACATGAAAATGTGCTCAGCATCGCTCGGCATCAGGGAAATCCAAATCCAAACCTCAATGAGATACCACCTCACACCAGTCAGAATGGCTAAAGTTAACAAGTCAGGGAACGACAGATGTTGGCGGGGATGCGGACAAAGGGGAACCCTCCTACACTGTTGGTGGGAATGCAAGCTGGTGCAATCACTCTGGAAAACAGTATGGAGGTTCCTCAAACAGTTGAAAATAGAGCTACCATATGATCCAGCAATTGCACTACTGGGTATTTACCACAAAGATACAAATGTAGGGATCCGAAGGGGTACATGCACCCCGATGTTTATAGCAGCAATGTCCACAATAGCCAAACTGTGGAAAGAGCCAAGATGTCCACTGACAGATCAATGGGTAAAGAAGAGGTGGTATATATACACAATGGAATATTATGCAGCCATAAAAAGGAATGAGATCTTGCCATTTGCAATGACGTAGATGGAACTGTAGGGTGTTATGCTGAGTGAAATAAGTCAATCAGAGAAAGACATGTATTATATGACCTCACTGATATGAGGATTTCTTAATCTCAGGAAACAAACTGAGTGTTGCTGGAGTGGTGGGGGGTGGGAGGAATGGGGTGGCTGGGTGATAGACATTGGGGAGGGTATGTGCTACGGTGAGCGCTGTGAATTGTGCAAGACTGTTGAATCACAGATCTGTACTTCTGAAACAAATAATGCAACATATGTTAAGAAAAAAGAAAAAGAAGAAGATAGCAGGAGGGGAAGAATGAAGGGGAGTAAGTCGGAGGGGGAGATGAACCATGAGAGACGATGGACTCTGCAAAACAAACTGAGGGTTCTAGAGGGAGGGGGGTGGGGGGATGGGTTAGCCTGGTGATGGGTATTAAAGAGGGCACATTCTGCGTGGAGCACTGGGTGTTATGCACAAACAATGAATCATGGAACACTACATCAAAAACTAATGATGTAATGTATGGTGATTAACATAACAATAAGAAAAGAATCCCTAACCCCTCCCCCAGCTACTCCAACCCTTTGGCTATCATTCATTTTATTTTAATCATTAATCTACACAATCATCTCATATCCTTTCGTTGTTATTGTTCCATACATTTACTTGTTTATTTTTCCCTACCTTTCCTTCTGGGTTTCTTTACAAATTAGTAAATGGCTATTTATTTGTACAAATGGGGCTATGTGGAAGGGGTTGCTGTCTGGTGTGGAATAGAAGATAGAGGTCAGATAACAAGAAAGTTAAGGGGGCTCAGTCGCTAAGTGTCTACATTTGGCTCACGTCTTGATCCCACGGTCCTGGAATCCAGCCCCGCATCAGGCTCCCTGCTCCATGGGAAGCCTTTGTCTCCCTCTCCCACTCCCCCTGCTTGTGTTCCCTCTCTCACTGTCTCTCTCTGTCAGATAAATGTCAAATAAATAAAATAAAATCTTAAAAAAACAAAACAAAACAGGAAAGTTAAGTATGGAATGCAAATGTATTCCTGTGGGCTGTTATCTCTATTTATGTTATCAATATCTCTAGATATTGAAGTTCAGCAAAATCACACCCTGCTGTTCCAGTTAACACCCCTATTCGTGGTTACCATAACCTAAAAACCGAGTCATGGTTTAGTGCAGAGACTTAACCAAAAGATTTTCATGCATTCATCTAGTTAGCAAAGTCTATTTGTACCTGGTCTCCAAAACCTAAGTGCATATTATATTTCAGTATTTTCCATATAGAAAAAAACACAAGTCACTAAACACGATTGTTTGCTAATCTGGAGATTTGGGGGAAAAGTCTATCCAGTTTTTCAAAGGCTCATTTTGCAGTGAGGTATGATGGGAGGCAGATGAAGGTTAACTGACCGAATACCTCAGTCAAAGAAAACAAGTTATGAAAGAAAAATTAAGTATCACTAGTGCTCAGATTCTGTCATGCTTCTTTTTGAGCACCTACTGCATTCTAGGTATTTGGCTATGAACAGATGCTATAAAGCTGAGCACCACATGGAACTTACCTCACTGAGATCACAGTTTAGGCTACAGTGTTAATTTATAATCATTGCGAACAAGAGGTAAATTCAAGATCTGATTAATTGCCAGTATGCCAGACTGCCAGGGCCTCCATCCTCACAAACAAGAACCTGACTACCGACTTCCTTGCTATGCAGAGTAGGACAGAGCCCTTGCTGGCTGTTCACCTTCACCCTTGTTTCTCTCTCCACAGTCAAGAGGTAGGCAAGTAGGTAGGAGGTTGGTAGGGCAAGTGAGATTTGTTGGCAGCTTCAGATGTGATGTGGTTTTGGGACATAGGTGAGGTTCAGTGGGGTGGAGTCCAGAGCCAACCACCAAGAAAGAATTCCTGAGGCGTCTTTGGTGCAAAATGGTGGTTTATTACAGCACAGGGACAGGATCCGTGGGCAGAAAGAGCTGCTTCCCCAGGGTCGTGAGTGGTGGTGATTCTATGCTCAGGAGCTGGGGAGGTGAGGACAAAGGGGGTGTCCAGAAGGACTGTCATATGCTAAAGACTCTCAGGATACTGGAGGCCTGGTTATTGTCAAGCCAAGGCTGTTTCCCCCTCTAATGAGGCACTAACATGAAGACAGTTGGGAGTTTCCGGGAGGAATGTTACATTCCTCCTATCACACGTCCTTGTCAACGGACTTCAGGTTCAAAAGAAATTCCATTTTATTTACATTTCCTTCTGCCTTCCTTAATTTTATGGAGGGGAAGGTGATGTCAGGGCTTCAATGGATCTCTGGAAGTTAGGTTATTGATAAGAAAGCTTCTTCCTTTTAAATCACTAGGACATTTGTAAACTGAGGGAGACTCCTGGCCTGAAGGACTGTGACCTCTATCAGTTAACCATTTATTTTTCCTTTAGGGCAGCCAGGAGTGCCAGAGGAATGTCACACATATCACATGGGGGTGGGGGTGGGGCGTGCGGGTGGGGGGTGGGGGGGTGTCAGCTTCTGTTTTGTCCTCCGCCAGCCTTCTGTTCCCTCATCAGATGGAACTACATTAACATCACAATGAAAGGTTTTTCCTCTTCTGCCAGAGTGTTATGAAATCACTTAACCACCAGGAGTAAAGTAACATATCTTATAGTTTTAACACCTAGTTATGGCACTTCTTAATTTTGTTTCAGTCATTATCTCATTTTGTCCTCAATCTTGTGACAACAGAGCTATTCTTCTAATTCACACTATCAGGTAAAACCAGAAAATGCAACCTGTCAAAACTCACACTGTTAGTGGCAGAGTTGTTTCTCATTTAAACTCCAAAAGTTCCTTCTTCCAGACTACACTCTCTGTCTTACAAAATGTCTCCAGCCCACCGGAGGGTTCTAAGTGCCCCCACTGGTTGCCGTGAAACAAGCTCACTGATTAGCGCTTGGAAGAGAGGAGTCATTTTCACTTGAATTCCAGAAGAAAGGTGAAGAAGGCCTGAGTCAGTGCCGTTGGCCAACAGCCTGGATTTCTTCCACCCTCTGGGGAGGGTGCGGTTCCTAGAACTCTGTATACTCACTGCCTTCCTTAGCTGAGCTGCTGGTTCTGTTTCCTGCCATCTGGTGACTACGTGGTGGTTTTCTGCCTCTCCCTAGTTGTTCAGCTTGACCTGTGTGGCCATGTTTCTTCTGTGAGTGGTCGTGTCAGTGACCTATTGCTTTCCTCTGCGGTGATGACTGCTACAACTCTTGCTTTAGAGAATATGTATTTCTTATGTTTATATCCTATATAAATTTTATTTATAATAATGAAATATAAATGTATATTTACATATCTTTTTCTTCATTCAACAAACAGTTATGGAACACATATGTGCGATATTTTGTGCTATAACTTGGATGCAAAAAAATGAATATAGCAAAGCCTACTCCTCTTGAAGTTTCCAGTATAGCTTACTATAAAAGATATCCTTGTTTATTGAATAAATTGGAAATAAATAAAAGTAGAAAGTAAAAGATGTACACATGCCCCATGATACCACCACCCATAGATAACCACTGTTAATATTTTGGTATGTAGCCTTTCAACAATATTACAGTATCACCAAAGGAGATTATATTATGCATTCCTTTTATAATTGGTAATTTGCTCTTGTCACTTATTGGTGATTAGGGAGCATCCTTCCATTTGGTAATCTGCTACATCATTGGTTATGATGACACCAGATTCCTTTGTAGAGCTATCCCATAATTTGTTTAGTCAATCCCCAATTTTTGGCCACTTAGGTTGTTTCAAAAAGTTTTGCTGTTATAAACATCTATTTGACAAGCATTCCCTTAATTATCTTTTTCATGTAGCCATGTTTATCTACCTAGACTACATCCATTAAAATTCAAATGGTGAATCAAAATTATACACATTTTGAGACTTTGGCTATTACTAAATAGTCCACCAGCAGCCTTGCTGGCACTTTTGAATACTTTTGTAAAATGCGACTAGGAAGTCATGGCTGGTGGGAGGTTGGCCTTACGGTAGAATGTTGGTGTTGGTGTTGAGAATGTATGTTTGGGGTGTGCCACATGATGTGTTGGGCTGATTGGATAGTAACAAAGATAACCTCTGAAAAAACCTAGTATGATTAAATAAAATATAAGTGTATTATTTTGAACATTATACTATTACTTCTATCTCGCTACATATAAAATTCCATTGCTCATCTCTCCCTCTAAAACAGACACTTCCCTCCCTCCCTTCCACCATCCCTCCCTCACGTCCAGTTTGTGTACATACAAACATTTTTGTGCCAGTTATGTCACAACCAAAGCAGGATCTTTACGCTCAAGCATCTCACCATCTAGTGAGGGAGGTAGATAAATAGAGACCACAAAACTGAATACAGATTATGATGGAAGAAAAGCCTGAGTGTGTTTGCACACACAGGAGGGAGACTAGACTCTAATAGGATAGGATCTTCCTATTCTTCCAATATACTAACCTTGACTCCTTAATATCTCTCAGCCCCCATGTTTAGCAAGTATTTATTTGCTATTTTGCTAAATAATAATTTAGCAATTATTGTATACTGTCTATTTTTACTCTCCAGAATCTCTTTTAAAACATTTTTAGAGTTTATTGTCTGCTTTCTATTTCCAATGCTATCACCCTCATTCAGAGCACTGCCACCTCAGCCGGGACTGCTGCAATAACACGCTGACATGCCCAGCCCAAGTTTCTTTATCCTCCTCTGATCTAACCTGGATATTGCTATCAGTGTGGCCTCCCTCAACCACGACTTTGAAGATTTCATCACCCTAATCAAATACTTTCAAAAGGTCTCCTTGACTTATAGCAGAGCACCCAAGCTCTTTTTCTTAATCATCAAGATCAAATAATGATCTACTTATCCATCCTTATTTCTTGTACTCATCTTCAGTAACCTTCATCGGAACCCCCGCCCCCCTGCCCCAGTTCAGTAAATCCTATCCATTCTCCAAGGCCTGTTCATATTGATACCCTCCATAAAACTGGGCCAGACTTCACCTGCCTGAAGTATTCTAGTTGTTGATATAGCATGAATTTTATCACATACTGCCTTTTTTTTTTTTTTTTTTTTGAGAGAGCGGGAACGCGAGTGGGGAGGGGCAGAGAGAGACAGAGAATCCCAAACAGGCTCCGTAGAGCCCAGCGTGGAGCCCAACACAGGGCTCAATTCCACAACCCTGAGATCATGACCTGAGCTGAAATCAAGAGTCAGATGCGTAACCGACTGAGCCACCCCGGCGCCCCCATCATGTACTGCTTTTATTGTTATCCTGAATTTTTCAGAATGTCTCATATCTATGTTTCGTCATATTGAAAACTCATTTGAGTCACAAATACTGTCAGCATCTCTGTTAGCTTCTAGCACAGAAACATACTCAGAGAGGAGATCATTCAACTTCCGTAGATTCTGATGTTGATTTAAATGAGCTACTGTTTGGACATTCTTGATCCTCACTGATTAGATTATATGTAAATAAAATCTAGTACTACTGATATGAACTAGGTCCTGTATATTTCTCCTACCCTTCCACATTTTAGTTCAATAACCAGAGTGTAGAACATCTAACTGAGCTCCAAACAAGTTCTTCTTCCATCTCTTCATCCTTTCCTCCTGCTAAGGATTTCTAGGGAGAATACCTCTTTCTTTCTCACTACCAGGCTGCTTAAATCCTTCTATCATGGAATCCTCAAAACCAGGAATCTTTTTGTAGAAAATTGTGGTGGGTGAGGGCAGAAAGAAGGAAGGCGAAACATATGGAAAAGTAGACAGCAAGTGTGACTATGTCTGGCCCTCTAACCATTCCTTACGCTCATATACATGGCAGACATAATTACTGCAGCATGTTTTCCCAGTAAGTCCAGAGTTTGCCTTTGAATCCCATTCAACAGAATGATACAAGAAGACATGATCAATCAACAGGAGTTGGCAAGAAAAATGAATTGTATGTGGCATTTCCATTCTAGAATGTACATGGGGCATTTATCTCTTTTTGGGTAAATTAGATATATGGTAATTTGCATTTAGACACATATGCTCTCATGATTGGGATAACTGTTTTTTCTATAAAAGTTCTTTCCCTGGTAAGCAAATCCTCACAGAATTTTTTGAGATCACAGGCTTTCCTAGTACATTAAGTGTGTTATTGTCTGAGTTACACACAACTATTTTCTAATATTACGTGAAATGAAGTGAGTTCCTTTTTGTGTTTAAGGCTAAAAAAAATCATTGTTTGGAGCCAGAATAAACAATTAGCAAATAAATGGGTTAGAATTTGTATAAAATTAAATTGAGTTTCAACAAAACTACTAGAATATCAGGTATTTATAGTAGGGATCTAGGCTCACTCAATACAGTTATGTATAGACAGAATTTTAATTTTTTTGCATTTGCATAGTACTTTATAGTCTACAAAATGCTTTCATACTTCTTTTCTCTTTGGTTCCTTGAAATAGTGTGTGATAGGCAAGAAGTACCATTTACTGCTAGGGAAATTCCAAAATAGCTAAGTTGTATTTCAAGGGTTAAAATAACTCTTAGAGAGGCTGAGGCTGGGCCCAAGCCTAGATGGCCTTTTAATGTAGCTTTTATTTAATTTAAAAAACAAATAACATTGTATATGAACTATACTTCCATAAAAAAAAATCCAATACTGGGGCGCCTGGGTGGCTCAGTTGTTAAGCGTCTGCCTTCGGCTCGGGTCATGATCCCAGGATCCTGGGATCGAGGCCCGCATCGGGCTCCCTGCTCCCCGGGAAGCCTGCTTCTCCCTCTCCCGCTCCCCCTGCTTGTGTTCCCTCTCTCGCTGTCTCTCTCTCTCTGTCAAATAAATAAAATCTTTTTAAAAAAACCCAATACTTTCATATCTTCAGTATTTATAAGGCACAAAAGGTCATGCAGAGAAAATTTCCCTCTGAAATCCGTCCCCCCAGCCACCCATTTCCTTTTGGGGCAATATTATTGGGTTAGTATTAGTTAGTTGGCTGTCTATGCAGAGATATTCTATGCATATACTAGTAAATAGAAGCCTCCTCTACCATTTTTTACGCTGATACTAATATACTGTACACTTTATTCTGCACCTTATTTTTTTCACCTATTAACTCTGCATAGAAATCATTCCAGATCTATACATAAAGAACTCATCTTCAATTTTTCATTTGAAACAACGAAGTAGTATTACATTGACTGAGTGATTCACTATGGACCTAACCAGGCCCTTACCAATGAGCATTCAAATGGTTTAAAATCTTTTATCATGGTAAAAATGCTACAATATGTACAAACATACAGATGACTAACAGACACATGAAAAGATCTTCAACATCACTAATCATCAGGGAGATGCAAATCAAAACCATAACGAGATATCACCTTACACCTGTCAGAATGGCTAAAATCAAAAGACAAGAAATAACAAGTGTTGACAAGGATGTGGATAAAAAGGAACACTTGTGTACTGTTGGTGGGAATATAAACCGGTACAGCCACTGTGGCGAATAGTATGGAGCTTCCTCTAAAAATTAAAATAGAAATACCATATGATCCAATAATTCCACTATTAGGTATTTACCCTAGAAATGAAAATGAAAACACTAATTTGAAAAGATATACGCATCCCTAGGTTTACTGCAGCATTATTTACAATAGTCAAGATATGGAAGCAACCTAAGTGTCCATCGATAGACGAATGGATAAGGAAGATGTGAGACACACACACACGCACATGCACACACACACAGGAATATTATGCAGCCATAAAAAGGATGAGATTGTGCCTTCAGAGACAAGATGGGTGGACCTAGAGGGTATTATGCTGAGTAAAATAAGTCAGACTGAGAAAGACAAACACCGTATGTTTTCACTCACATGTGGAATCTAAAAGAAAGCAACAACAAAAGAATAAACAAACAAAAAGCAGAATCAGGCCTATAAATAAAGAGAACAAACTGATGATTGCCGGGGGGCGGGGGAGGTGGGAGGGTGGGCAAAATAGGGGAAGGGGAGTGGGAGATACAGGCTTCCAGCTAGGGAATAAGTCATGGGAATAAAAGGCACAGCATAGGGAATATAGTCAATGGTACTGTCATGGTAGTTGCGTTTGTGGTGAGCCTCGCATAATGTATAAAGTTTTTTCATCGCCCGGTTGTACACCTGAAACCAGTGTGCCATGTGTGTCAACTATACTCAAACACAAGTCATTTCACAATGTGGAAGTATGTGACTTAAGGATGTAGCAGTGAAGCTATTAGGTGAAAGGATGTGTACCTTTGTAATTTTAATAGATACTGCCAAATTGTTCTTCTAAGAAATTGGATCAATTTAAACTTCCACCAGCAATTACGAAAGGGCCTATTTCCACATAAACTTGCCAACAATGTTTTATGATGTATTTTTATGTGTGCCGATTTGAGAGATGAAAAGTGTTTCATTGGTAGTTCTAATTTTTAATTGTCATATTTTGAGTACAGTGGGGCGTTAAGCCAAATATAGAAGAGCTATTTGTCTTTCTTCTTCTATAAGCTATCTTTTCATATCCCTTTCCATTGGGGTGATAGGTCTTTTTTTATTTATCGACAAGTTTTCATGTATTAGGGAATTCATTTTTTGTGTGATGCACAGGACTTCTGGATTTTAATTTCATGTTCCCACCATTATATTAAATAAATAAAAAATCATTTTTAATGACAGTAACTCCAGAACTTGCAAATCTTTCACATTATTTATCTATTTGCATGTAATGATACTCCCTTTGTTTCTTTACTGTAAGATTACCTCATCTCTGTAATTAACTTACAGTGTTGCTGAATTTCAACTTCCCTCTAATTTTCCTTATTTCTGAAGCATCTTTAGGGTACCTTCTGAAACCCTAATCTTACCTTTCTTAGCGAAAGTCATTTCCCTTTTCTGAAACTTTTTACCCAAATATCTGGAAACAACTTCTAAACTTTTAAACTTTAGAATTTCACAGTGTCATAGATCTTTCTTTTGAATCTAAGGTATTTGGGCACTCAGATTTTTCTGGGGGTGTGTGATAACAAGTTGTATTCCTTGAGCTTATTCCTCCTCATACCTAACCCATGGCAATTGTCCTGCTCTAAATTTACCTGTCTAGTATGGTGTACCTCCCCCTGTCTGCTGACCCACTGGGTCTGTCCCAGAAAAAAACTATTGCACCACTTTTTCCCATGCCCCCCCCCAACCACTGATGAATTTTAGTGGATTATGGTTAGCCAAATACAAATCCTGAAAACATAAAGAACAGATTGTAATTAACAAACCCTTTGTTTTCAAGTTATTTATGTGGCTTTTCAGCAATAACACAAAGCTCTCTTTGTCTCTGAAAAATAGAAAGAACTTCTTAACTCAAGTATTTAAATCTACTCACTATGATGGGTGGGCTAATGCGTGAATCCTGGTCTGGTACAAAGGAAGTTCTGTGAAAACTCCTTCTCAAGCCATATATACCGCTCAGTTTGCCACCACGAGGGTACTTAGGTAAAAGATTGAGAGGAATTAAAAAATGTTTAAAGATTTACAGTGAGAATAATTCAAGTAGTTAGGAAATTAAGTCTATAAAGAAAGGCATAAGGACCCATGGTTTTTTAGCCTGCAAGAGAAGTCTCTAGAGTCCTTTAATAATGTGCTTCTGGGTCATAAAATAAACATGGAAAGAATGGTGCTTATGTGGCCTTTATCTGGGGGGAAAATGAGCACATGAATGAGGAAGAAGAATACAGGTTAGAAACTGGATAATGCTTTGATTGAATATGCTTCTCATTTAAAAAATAAGGATGTGCTCTTTTCTCTGCATATATTATAGCTTAATAAAAAGTTAAAAAAAAAGAACTGATTTTTATCTGTGTGGGATACCTTTGGAATGGTCAGAGAGCCAGACAGTTTCCTAAAGCTTAGTGATAATGAGTATGGCCTCTGGCATCGGATTTCTTGGATTAAATCCTAGCTCACTTCTTTCTATTTGGATGACCTTGGGCAAACCTCTCTCCTCATTTCTCCTAGCCTCATTCCTCACTTCTGAATTAGGTATAATGATAGTGTTGTTATGAGGATTATATGAGATAATAACATGCCCTAGTTATGATTTGGTTTTGTTTTAAAAGGCAAAACATCCAAATATTAGTAGTCTAAAGAAGAGACAAATTATTTTTGTCTCATAAATAATTCTCACTAGATGCCTGGGGCTGATGTCGTGTTCCTGGTATGCTGGTACAAGCTCATGTGGTTGCTGTGCTATGGGTGACTTCCATTTCTAAGTATCTGTCTCTCCCAGCCATGTAGTCGTCCGTGTTCTCACATCAAGGATAAGGAAAGGGCTTGAGAATTGGTCAGAATTTAGTCGCATAATGACAGCTAGACAAGGAAGGTTGGGATGCACAGTCTCTTTCCAAGTAGCTATGTACCTAGCCACAAATCATGGGTTCTCCTAGTATAGATAAAGGGGAATATAGTTATTGAGGGAGGACATATATTTAGAAATAGAAACTTCTGCTACAGAGTACAAAATGCTTAGTGCAGAATCTAGCAATAAATAAAAACTCTTAGAATTGCTATCATTGCAAACTCAGATTCATATATCCAGTATCGCATCAGCTATTTACACCTTGGTGTCGAGCATCATCTCATTTCTAAAAATGAAGTCATTCTATCACTCGTTATTCCTTCTCTCCCACTGTTTTCCCTCTCAGAGAATATGGTCTCTGCCTTTCCTAGTCTTGGCAAATGGCATCACCACCTATCCACCTTGGAGTCTTCCTCTACTCCCCCTTTTGCTACACTAACTAAATCTAATCAGTTTTGAAGAACTATCCGTTCTCCTTGGGAGGTGTCCCTCGGATACAACCTCTTTTTTCTACACTCATTATTCACTACTTTAACTTCACAACTCTTTAGAATGGTTTTCAGGGCCCTTCCTAGTCTGACTCCAACTTATTATTCAACCCAACACACCTTGTACACTTTGTACTCTGTGTTAAAAAAATAAGCAAATAGAGGCACCTGGGTGACTCAGTCCGTTAAGCGTCTGCCTTCGGCTGGAGTCATGGGATCGAGCTCCATGTGCCCTGCATTGAGCTCCCTGCTCAACAGGGAGCCTGCGTCTCCCTTTCCTGCTCCCCCTGCTTGTACACACACACACACACACACACACACACACACACACACACACACATTCTCTCTCTCTCTCTCTCTCTCTAATAAATAAATAAAATCTTGTAAAAAAATAAGCAAATATTTTCAAAAATTTTAGGCAAATTTTGAACAAAATGTTTAATACAGGATTTAATTTTTAACAAAGATTGTGATAAAAATCTACATAAGCATCTAGTTTTAAATACTGCAATCAGTGCAAAATCAGAAGCACTTTTCTGAATGAGGCTTCTCTGTATGTGTCTCAACAAGTGGAAGAGTTGCCCGGGGGTGGGAGGGAATCCATGTATGTTCTTTTCATTTATATTCATTTCATTTACAATCTTCTCTCTAAAGTCTATAGACTCTCAAGAAAGTGAGAACATTTCAGAGATAACTGCTTCTGCTCCAACTTCTCCCCAATACTTCGCTAAAGATTTGCACATGACCCATAAATGAATTAATCTCTTGTAATAAAAATAAACTTGCTTTATAGGCAGTTGAGCCCTAGCTATTTGGTCATTACAAGTTCTTAATCACTCTCCTTTCTGGTCTGTTACATGTTCAGACTCTTTTCCTTTGCTGTGATCCAAACTTACGCAAGACTTTGAATACAGATTTTTGAAATCTGAATTATCATGTCTTTCTTATTTTCTTAACCCAATAGCCTATTTGAAAAGGCATTTCCATCAACATAAGGGACTATGCAGACTCCAGCTATATATACCTAACTAAGTGAGGATAAGAGTTAGGAAACTTTAGTCGTTATAAGTTTAGACTCTGGAGTTGGAAGGCTGTAATTCTAGCTCCATCACCTCCTAGCCATGTGACCTTTGGCAAGTTCCTTAGCACCCTGGTGTCTTTCCAAAAGGGGGGTTAGATTAGTGCTGTACTGCTCTTGAAGTTTTTGTTTTTGTTTTAAAGATTAAGTGAGTTAATATATGCCAAGCTCTTAGACCCATGTCTGGTTCATAGCAGATACCAATAAATGATAGGATCTCAGGTGCTTAATCCTTGAGTTCTATTTTAGGTTGCCAGATAAAATACAGAATATTCATAAAACACTATTAAATGGTAATATTACTGCTCCTTATATGGCAGATCAGGAAACAGGCTCAGAATGGTTAGAAATTTTCCCAACTAAATTGTAAGCTGGAATTTGAACCTAGATCTGTCTGTTTCTCAAAGCTGAACTCTTTCTACATTATCAGACATTTGGAAATTCAGGCTTAAATTTAGTTTGAAATTCTAACGGCTATGTTTTCAGAGAACTAAAAGAAAAAATGTCAGCTGGTGTTGAAATTGGTATCAGTCAAATTCACAAATGCTTTAACTTACTCAGTTTCCCTCCTCTCCCTCCCCGAGAATAGGAACAACCAAAATCTTAAAATTCTAATCAAACTAACACTAAATTATTTCCTTTCTGAATTACAGCCAATCTTTTCCCTGATAATAAAAAAGTCTTTCATTCCTGGATTTCTCATTCTTTGTTTTTATACAATACAATGTGGTTGTTGTCATTATTATTATTGGGAATCCAGGTCTACCAATAATCAAAAGATTTTATTTATTGTGTACATATTATGTGTCAAAATGTGCTAAATGACCCATCTATAACTTCATTTAACCCACTCAACAATCAAGTAATTGTTGTCCCAGGGAGCATTTGAATGTCTGGAAAGAACTGTGATTGTTTCAAGGGTGTGGGGGGCTGTACAGTCATCTAATGAATAGAGAGACCAGAGGCGCTGAAAAACATCTTATAAAGCACAGGACAGCTCCTTACAACAAAGAGCTATCTGGTACAAGATGTCAGTAATGTAGGGGCGCCTGGGTGGCTCAGTCGTTAAGCGTCTGCCTTCGGCTCAGGTCATGATCCCAGGGTCCTGGGATTGAGCCCCGTGTTGGGCTCCCTGCTCAGCAGGAAGCCTGCTTCTCCCTCTCCCACTCCCCCTGCTTGTGTTCCCTCTCTCGCTGTGTCTTTCTCTGTCAAATAAATAAAATCTTAAAAAAAAAAAGATGTCAGTAATGCAGAAGGGAGACAGGCAGTATAAAGTATTACGACCTCTATATTATAGATGGAGAAAGCTCAGAGAGGTTAAATAACTTGCCCAAGGTTATGTAGCCTGTAAATGAGAGAGCCAGGCCTGGCACCTAGATATATTTGGCTCCATGTCCATGTTTTCCCCTATAAAGAGGCAAAGAGAATTTCAGCGTAGAGAAGGTGAAGGTTAGTACATATATACCGACAACCATAAGATTACTTTAAGGGATAATTAAATGAAAATACATGATTGTTAAGTGGAGTGTTTAGCAAAAGCCTCTGACCTTGCTGTGACACCTGAAGTTAGTGTCTAGAGGACTTGATATAGAGAAGTAAAACTGTAATCATGTCAGAAAAAAACAATCACTTTTTTCTTTCACTTAATCACTTTCTTTTTTGTTTCTGAAAGTGTTGTTGCTGGATGTTGAAGCTTGAAAAAAGACATGGGTAATGAGATGAAATTATTCAGGTTTTCAGGAAAGAAGATCATCAAAAAGTGTTCCATCATGGCTTCACTAAAAATAGACACATTATAATGGATTCAAAATTGGTACCAAGAAAGACTTGATATTATGGTGGTAAACTGCCTAAAATGCTAAACAATCTTTAAATGGGTTAATTGTAGTTTAGAAAATATAAATAGAGCATTTGGCTTATTAAAAAACATGACTGTCTGCTGACTAGGATTATTTTAAAGCTCATGTAAGCAATTGACAGAGACTGAACCTAACTATTTTAGACTTTTGTTCACAAAGAAGAAATAAAACTTCTCTGAACCATAACCATAGTATTTCCATAGTAGCGAGTGGCAGAACATGACAATGACTATATATGGAAATTAAAGACAAGTCAGATGTTACCTCCATATTTTGGAAGTTGTGAGGGGGACAGGTGGAATAGAGATTTTCCAACTGTAAGGCAGAGTGTAGCTTTGAAGATGATGTATTTAGACCAAGAAGCCTTCAAACGTAATTCTCGGATCTACCTGGATTGGTTTATGGCTCCCCTACCAAGCATTTCTAGAAGACCTGCTAAGTCATTTTTCAGAGTTTTTTTTTGGACCAATGTCATTATTTTTGTTTATAATCTGTTTCCTCTAGACTATAAACTTTGTGAGAACAGGGTTTGTGTCTAACTTTTACAGTATTAGATATCTCCTTAATGAATTCCTGAATGTACAAGAGTTTTCTTTTCAGATACAGGTAGTTTGGTTAAAAGAGATTTGCAGATAATAAAAAAGAGCACCTACATGGGGGGTAAATAGATATATAAGTAATTCATGTACCCAGAGAAATGGAAATGGAGAGAACAGAAGAGAAAGGATATAGATTGAAATCAGAAGTGGAATAAGAAGCTAAAGATAGATTCCCAAGAAGCATTCCTAGTGATCAGGCCACAAGAAACAAAGGGCCCTATTCGAAGATATATATATTTTTTGAGCCCAAAGAATAGCAGATTAGCAGGATCCCAACACTTTCTCTTTCCCCTGCCTAGATTATGCAGTTCTCACCTCCTCCAGTTGAGATGTACTTAAGAAAAAGAAACGACTTTGTGGCTATTTTGATTGTGACTTTTACGGTGTGTTGAAGGAGGTCATTGAGAGAACATGACCATTAGTCGACTTTCGAGCTGGACTCAGGCAATTGGAGGCTCCTCACTGCCTCCCCTGCCCTTGGATGTTCTGCCCACTGTTTCCAAGGATGTAGCCTTCAGAGAGTACTGTGTTGTTGAGACCATCTGGACAGGATATGTGACTTTTTAAGATTTTGGAGGGCAGGTCCAGCGATCTACAGTCTTGTGGCCATCCAAGACAAGCCTCAGTAAGGTTCCCCTGCTTATTAAACCTGCCATCTACCAATCTGGAGTGGTCTGCCTCTTCCTTGGCCTCTCCTTTTCCTCTCTGCATGGGGGCCAGTTTAGGAACCAATGCTGCATCTGTCCATTTTGAAGTGAAAGCACCTACGATGTAAGTAGTTGCTCTTGGGCAGGTTTTGATAGCTTTTGGTATGTGTAATAATATGAATTTTTAAACCTTTTGATTCTTTAAGAAAATTTTGCTTAAATAAGTTATGGGTACACTTCTGCTTGTTAGAAAATATTTTTAAATTTATTTCCTAAAAACTTGATCATTTACTTATATTATTAGAATAACCCACTGCTTTGAGAAAAAAAAAATTGTGATGAACACAAGGAACTAAGTAAAGTGTTCTATATTGCAGCTCACTTGCAACATCAGGTCAGTGAGGAAATAGGGTCTTGGAACTTCTGCAATACATGAGCAGGGAGAAGTCACTGAAGGGTGAACTGTAATGGATGAGTAATTGGATTATCTCCAAGCCTGCTTACTGTTAGAGCTACCTAAGAAGTTGTTTTCACTGACCGATAGTTGTCTGGGTTTAGAGAAAACAAGTCCAAGTAAATATGGTGGCAGCAAAATCTTGTAAAAGAATAGAGTTCAAGGGGTACATACTTTGCTGTTGCTGAGTTATGTATTCTATAAGGACTTGGTGATTGGGTAATTCCCTTGGCTGAACTTTGGTGTGGCAGACAGCTATTCTCTGCTCTATGCCACAGACCTGCCATTGGTCATTCTTGGTAATAGAATTGTGTCAAACCTAATTTTGCATAAGAAAAACCCATACACTGGAGTCATGAAGTGAACTGTTCAGGATCACACAATTGCCTAATTGCTCAGATAAATCTCCAGTTCACACATCTGGCCTCCCGGTTTAGTTCTCTTGCTCTTATTGTGCAGCCTCCATAACGTGCCAAAGAATGAATGACAGAAAGAGAGATGAATATACAGATTCATTCCCACTCTGAGGGTTACAAGAAAAAGTATCTGCTGTTTGGTGGGGAAAAAAAAAAAAAACTTACCTTAAAAACAAACAAAACAAAATCAACCTTTGTGGGATTTTTAGTACAGATTTACATTAAGATTTAAAGTCCAGTGAAACTTGGTGACATTTTAGAAAAATCTTGAAATAACAGACTAAGTATACACCAATAGCCTGATAAAGTATAACTCACATAATTTGAAGGATGACATAAAACACCAGTTAGTGATATACCTAAGGAATTTAGTAACTTTAGTGTTTTATACATCGAAATAGGAAAAAAGAAAACCTAATATGTAACTCCAAAAAGAATAGCGCTGGAAATATTTTGAAATACTGAAGTACACGGCCTTCTATTATGGCGATAGCTCAGCATCTTTTCTGAAGATACCCAGGTATAACAACTAAGATTTAGAAAAAGAAATGTATAAAACACTAGGAATGTACCAAAAAACCCCAATAAATCCATTCTATTTCATCCTTTAAAATAGGAAAAGCAAAGGGTCTGTTTTGCTGCCCTTTTACATAGGATACCTGATCATAAAAGCTGAAAGGAAAATAATAGTTTAAGATGGGAAAACACCAAAAGGAGTTAATTCCTGTTTGATTTAAGTCCATATATTAGTTTTCTACTGCTGCTGTAACAAATGACCACAAACATGGTGAAATGAAGCAAAAATCTATCTTATACTTCAGTAGGTTAGAAGCATGGCATGGGTCTCACTGAGCTAAAGTTGAGGCGTCAACAGGACTCCATTCCTATCTGGAGTCTCCAGGGGAGAATCGGTTTCTTTGCCTTTCCAGTTTCTAGAGACTGCCTACACTTTTGGCATCTTCCTCCATCTCTATAGCCAGCAATGTTGCATCTTTCTGCCTATTCTTCCTAGTCACATCTCCTCTGACTCCCTTCTGCCTTCCTCCTCTACTTTTAAGGACCTCATGATTACACTGGGCCCACCCGGATAAGTCAGGCTAATCTCCCCATCTCAAGATCCTGAACCTTAATCATATCTGCGAAGTCCCTATCTGCCACATAAGATAACATATTTGCAGGATGTGGTTCTCGTTCTGGGGCCATCATTCTGTTTACCGAAGTCCATGTAGTTAATATTATAAAACATTAAACAAAAAATCTTAATTGGAGCCCTGGTAGTACATTTAAAAATTACTTCAAGTTAATATATATACATGGATGGGATGCCTGGGTAGCTCAGTCGGTTAAGCGTCTGCCTTTGGCTCAGGTCATGATCCCAGGGTCCTGGGATAGAGTACCGTATCAGGCTCCTTGTCCAGTGGGGAGTCTGCTTCTCCCTCTCCTGTTCCCCCTGCTAGTGCTCTCTCTCTCTGACACATAAATAAAATCTTAAAATATATATATATATATATGATTAAGACAATAAAGTTGTACCGTACAAATTTACCCTACCACCTAATAAATATTCCTCTCTAGAAGTTGCTACTTATACAACCTCATTTATTAGTTATTCTGCTGGTTAGTTCCACGTCTCCAAATAAATCATGTATAATGCGATTTCTTCACTTATCAATCTCGACATTGATGTCGCCCCGCTGTGAGTCATGAGGGTTTATCTCGAAAGACTCTCACACCTGTCACCACTCCTCATGGAACCTTCTAAGGAAGAGGGTACGGAGGTAAATCTGTCAGTGCTTTCAGATCTAAAAGTTCTTTTTCATTCTCTCCCATTTGATTAATGGTTTGGCTGGATAGAGAATGCTAAGTTGGAAAAACTCTTCCCACAGAAACTTGAAAACATTGCTGAACTATATGGTGCTGCTAATAAAACAAAAAGGAATCAATGCTTCTGATTTTAATTTCTGTGTACACAATTTTCCTTTCCCAGCCCTCTGTGGAAGCTTTTAATATCTTTTAACTTTTGGAGTTCTGAAGTTTTATAATAATGTGCCCACATGTGGTTCTTTCTTTTTAAATTCATACTATTGGTCACAGGTAGTTCCTACCAGATTGGAGACAGGTGCCTCCTTTCATCTCTGGAGAATTACCTTGTTTTAATTCTTTGATAAATTGCTCTCATCTCTTTAGAATTCCTAATAATTAGAATTCCTGTATTGATTCTTGATTTTGTTGATCTTTTCTCTCATATGTTCCTCTTTTTGTTTTCTTTTGTTTTTAACCTTTTAGGGAGTGCCTGTGCTTTATCTTTCAAATTTTCAATTAATTTTTTGATTTGGGAAATTATTCAATTAATTTCTGAAAGCACCTTCTTGTTTTTTGGTTGTTCTTTTTTTTGTAACTTTGTATTCTCAGTCTCTGGATATAGTATTTTCTAACTTAAGGACACTTAAGTTTTACTTAAGGCTGCTTCCTGAATATTCTCTCTTTGTTTAGGGGACAATTTTTCTATTTATCTGGGTTTTTCTCTGTTACACTGCAGCCTTCTCTCAGTTTTCTGATGATCATTTGTTGTCCATCCATATTTAAAACTGAGGGAATTATAAAGTTATGATGTACTCTGTATGTGAAGAGATTTGGTGGCTGGAAGTTTTACATTACGCTGAGAAGGAGGTGAGCCAGCTGCCTTTTCTCTTGGCAAATACTACAAGGAGGAGGGCTTTGCTTTGTGGCACCAGTGAAATGCCTGACTACAGGTCATCCTGTGTGAGAAGACAGGTGTTTATGTCCTACACAGGTCTTCAATTGATCCCCTGTTTTCATCTTCACTTTCTCCTGAACTTTCTTCTACCTGTAGTCTCTATTCTGAAGCATATTGATTTCTGCTGGGCAAGGTGTTTCCCATATCTGCCGAAGCCTCCTTCGCTCTTATTTTGAGCTAGGGCTTTAGCACAAGGCACTCTTTCTCAATTTCCATATTCCAGAAATGTGTTAAAGTAGTCATTTTTGGATGGTCCCACTATTTTCTTCTAGTTATTTTGTTTTTATAATTCTAGATAATCTTTATTATAATCTTATAGGGTACACAGAGGAAGAAAAGGTGAAAATGGGCTGAATCCACCATTTTGTACTGAAATCTAATATACAATGTTTGAAGTTGGTGGGGGAAAAGCATAGGACCAGTTAGTAAAAAATTGTTAATGATTCTTAGATTTTGTGTGGAAAGGAGAGAATGGGATGAGGATACACAGAAATAGTATCCTAAGTGACCTGGGGACATAAAATTCATGGGTGACACCTTGTTTTTCAGTCCCGCTATTCCCCTCACTTCAATTAAATCAGAACTTTTCAAACACATCTAAGACTATAAAATCTTCTTTGATTTGGATTTTTTTGCTTTTTCAGGCCTTTTATTTTTCTATAGATACTTCTCAGAATTTGTGCAATAACCTCCAATCTGGTGTCTCAGTTATAGTTTGATCAGGGAAGGAGAACTCCTATGAATGATATGGAATAGATTTGTTGTAGGGATTAGATTGTATGAAGTATAAGAGAATCGGAGACACAAAAATCTTAAAAGTGCCGGTTGGAAGATCAGAGAAAAGTCACTAATCATCATGAGGGGAAACTGGAGAAGTAATATCTGGAAGTCCTCTACATATGGTGGTGGGCCTGCAGTCAGAGTAGGTCAGCAGGACACATAGGGAAGGAAGGTGCAAACTGGGATCCATGGGGGCAGAGTGGAACCTGAGAAGACAAATTGGAACCCATGTGGGCAAAGGGAACCCTGTTTGATTCTCACCACATCTAACTGTGGCAATATGGATGACCTGAAGATGCAGCTGGTGCCTTTCACATGCTGTTGCATGTGCTCCTAGACTAGGACCCAGAAGATCTAAAGGAGGAGATCTGGTGGGAGCTGGAATCGCTGTTGATAGGCAGCTGCTCTTTGTCAGGTGGGCAAGCAGGTCAGGGACAAGGTGCATGAACTATAGCAGTACCTGGGGCACAATTTTAGTTCAGGCTGCCATCATTTATCAATTAGACATATCAAGTTTGATGTTTGTTGGACGTCCATGTGAACATGTTAGTAGGAAGTTGGAGTTTATAGCCAGAGAGATTAATATTAGAATCTCAAGGTTTTCTAAATAGAAGATTTGGATGGTTGATAAGATTCAGAAAATAGAAGATTAAGATGACTAGATTTTAGGAGATTAAGGAACTACGAATCTAGGACTTTAGGCTATTGGAGAAGTCATCCAAATGGACACTGAAGTCATACACTATGATGATGGATATTTTGAAAGACTAGTGCCAAAACCATCAAAGTTAAATGTTGACCAAGGGCAGTAGGTGGCTGAGAATAGGGGCTGGATAACATGTCTCAAAGGAGGAGAGGCTTGTTAGCTTTTATCAGAGGAAGGTAGAGAAGAAATGATTTAAAACTAATATGAGATGCCAGGGAATGTGGTTTCTTCTCTAGTAGATAGCCTATTTTGTTTTTCTTTGGAGATACAAACTTCATGTGGTTTTGGAGGAGCTATCAATTTTGGTGTCCAGTTTCTCAAATTAGTGGGCTAATCACGTCCCAGGCTGGACCAATAGTACAATATTCTCCATAGACAGTAACTGCATCAAAGAATAGTTTTGTCACCCAAGCTATTTCATCTAGAGTACTTCTGTATTGTAGATGTACTCCTTAAGAAGAAGGTCAAGATGATGTGAGCTTGTGGTTATCAGCAGCCATCTTGCCCACTGCCTAGAAGAAGATTGCCATAGAATCCGGAGAAAATTAATTCAGGCAGAGACAAGTGGAAATGATGGCTGAAAGCTGGAATAATATTTCTGATATCTGTTTGCATCTTTGAGAATCTCTCTCTTCAGTTATAAGAGTCATAAGTAACTTTTTTTCAAGCTTAAGCTAGATATGAGTTTGGGTCTCTGTTACTACTAACCAAAAGGCTATTAACTAATATACTCCTTCCTACACCCCCCCACCATGGCCTTGGACTGTGTGAGTTATAAGAGAACACAGAGCCTTCATTACAGGTTTGGACAGAGGGATTCTCCAGGAAAAGTGAAGTTTCAGTTAGGACTAAGAGTAGAGAGTGCTTATTTACAGTGGGATTGAGTTTTGAAGGCCATGATGAAAAGGGCTGGAAGAGTGGGAAGTGTGGGAAGGAGGGTGATAGGAGAGAAAGTACTGAATAAAGAGGGACTTAATATGTATGGAAGCTCTTTGAAACAACTGATGTGCTAATATACTAACATATAAAATCATATTGCCATGACTTTTGTGACTGTATATATAACAAAAATATAGTTCAGATTTTATTAAAAATGACACTTCTATGAGCTATTTAAAGTATTCAAATTCATAGAAACAGAAAGTAGAATGGTGGCTACCAGGACCTTGGGGGAGGAAGAGTTGGGGAAATGCTATTTAATGGGTTATAGAATTTCAGTTTTGCAAGAGGGAATGGTTCTGGATATCTTTTGTACAACACTGTGAATATACTCAATACTGCCAAACTGGACACTTTAAAATGGCTAAGATGGAGGGGCGCCTGGGTGGCTCAGTCATTAGCGTCTGCCTTCGGTTCAGGTCATTATCCCAGGGTCCTGGGATCGAGCTCCGCATCGGGCTCCCTGCTTGGCATGAAGCCTGCTTCGCTTCTCCCTCTCCCACTCCCCCTGCTTGTGTTCCCTCTCTTGCTGTGTCTCTCTCTGTCAAATAAATAAATAAAATCTTTAAAAAAATTTTAAAATGGCTACGATGGTAAATTTTATGTTACTTTTTTTAAACCACAATTTAAAAAAGAATTAATTAGTTTAGCTAATATAACTTACAAGACACTATAAAGAGTTATGATACTGAAGTGGACCTGGAAATAAATAAAGGAATCAATCTTATATTAAAAAAAAATGTCAGTGAGAGGAAGCTATATTTTCAGAGCTAGCACAATGTTTGTGACTAAATATTGAGTTGTATATATAGTTTCTGCCTCAGAAAACTAAAATTTAAATTTGAGATGGGGATGGATCAAAGTTCAGGAAGGAGACCGGAGAGAAAAATATCACAGTTAATAACTAATACCTTAGTGTAACAATACAGAACAGACAATTGGAAACAAAGAAGTTGGACTCACTTTGGAATTTCAGTGAAGGAGAAGGGAATGGATGATTGGATGGAAAAACAAACAAACAAACAAACAAAACCCAACTCCCGGCAGGCAATGATGGTATCGTTAGTGTAATTATTTCTGTGAGAGGGGCCCCTTAGCAAACTCTAGCAGGAAATTTTGGGGTTGATAGGCTAGATGTGAAGAGGGTCCAACTGCTAATCTTGCTCAGAGTCAGAGAATATATATATTTTGTTTATACCATTAAAACAAAGTACAAAATATTTCCAGATTGTTTGAGCTGGATCTATGCTTAGAGGTCTAACTCCCTGCTTTACAAATAAAATTGTGCAAAACCTCAATTTGCTGTGATCTGGTCTTGATTTTGTTCAACTTCACATAACTAACAAATGGCATAGTTAAATTCTAAGTCTCTGGATGTTATTCCTGGTACTTTCCCAAATGTGAGTCTGGCTATCTGCCATGCTGTATGACTGGAAATCAGCGTCTGTTGATCTGACCACTGGGGCCACCGCAGCTAATGCTTGGTCCTTGCATGGTCCCTGTTATTAAAAATTGCCAGTAAAAGGTAGTACAGGCATTATTAAAGCTATAAGTAACCCCCGCACAAAATTAAGTAATAATCTATCTTTTTAAAAATTTTTATATATCCTTGGATTAGAAGGTGGCATGAAATGGCACTATCCAAAATGATGACCGTGGAATATCACTTCAAGAATTTAACCCAGAGACCCTCACAAATGTGTGTCCCAAATTCACCTAGTTCTAAATATCTTCTTACTCGATGTTGTTTCGATTCTTGGAAAATATGCCAACGTATTACTAAACTACCAGATTAGAAACAGGCATTAAACAGGTTGGATGATAATGCAGTCTTTCCAACTTGATGTTTGTCTTCTTTTTACTCAGTGGGAGACAAAAGAATCTTCCCTGTCTTTCTGCCCTTCTCCTCTCTTTCTTGACCCCTCATATCTTTTCCTCCTAAGAATCCAAGTTGCTCAAGTTTTGGTTGAAGAAGCAAAACCATTCCATTCCTTGTTTGTCCCTGAATTAACCTAAATGATAGGGTGAACATGTAATTTATTGCTTAAACCGGGACATTTAGAGGGACATGGGGGCCCTATTAAAAATTAGATTGTGAGGGGCACCTGGGTGGCTCAGTCGGTTAAGCATCTGCCTTCGGCTCACTCAGGTCATGATCCTGGAGTTCTGGGATCGAGCCGACGTGGGCTCCCTGCTCGACGGGGGGGGGGGGGGGTCTGCTTCTCCCTCTGCCTCTGTTCCTCTCCCCACTCATGTGTGCACGCTCTCTCTCTCTCTCACTCCCTCTCTCAAATAAATAAATAAATAAATCTTTAAAAAATTAGACTGTGATAACTTGCATAAACAGGGATTGTCCTGGACAAATGGAATATATGGTCACTCTATTTGTGCAGCAAGATAAGGTTTAGACTACCCCTGAGAGCATCTTTTCAGATCAAACCTAACCATCTGTAAACATATGAAACAAAAAGTGATGATGTTCAGAATACTCAGAGGGAGAATATTCAAATATTTGGCACTAGGTCTGTGAACTGAGTTGTGGATTTTTCAGAACCACCACTGTTCCAAAGAGCTAGATAAAATGAAAATGGAGATGATTAATTAAGGTTTTTCACTGTTTGTTTCTGATGAGCATTCACATACTTCTGATTTGGTATGGATTCATATCAGAAAAACTACAAACAATTACTGAAACTGATGCTTATTATATTTACCTAAAAGTTCAGATATTTAAATATGTTCAAAATCAGATTATTCAAATATTATTCAGAATTAGGCCACAAAAGAATTATCCTTGGGAATGATAATTTAGAACTTATCTTTTGTCTATGAACCTACAGATAGAATAATATAGGTTCTGTTGATAATTCCTAAATTTAAATCTTGTTGAATAGGAGACCAAATATTTTCAAGTTTCTATAGTGTAACATATTTTCAGTCCACTATGGAGCCAGAAATATTACAATTTAACTTTCAGTGCTTCATGTGGTATTTTCATTAAAGCATCTTTGATTGGTATGTGGGGAAGGAAGCCTTACCTTAAGAAAAAATGCCATTTACATTTAATTTTATTTTATTTTGTAGGTGTGTCAAAAATTTTAAAAGAGGCTTTTATATTTAGTATAAAATTGTTTGTCAGTAACCTAAACCCTTTGGAATAGAGCCCTGAATTGGAATTATGTGGAAAAGGCTTCTAAGTTCCCTAGACAATTTTCACAAAACTGCTGCACTACATCCATGTCCTTAATAGTTACTGATTCTACAACACTGAGCTTACTGACTTTTCATTTTGCGTGTATATGTGCACCAGAGTATTAAAAACTTTATCTATTTTCTCTATGAATAGAAAATTAGGAACAAAAAAGTTGAAGGAAGGCAAGAAGAGCTGATAAAAAAGGAAACAGATTTAATCTACATACATTCTTAATAAGATCTGTTCTTAACGAAGACTCCAAATCAGCAAGAAAAATGTAAATGATATCACAAACTACTGCTAAATAAGGGTAAGATGTAATTTCTTTTAGAAAGAATTCCATGAAAAAAATCAGTATATACATTTAAACCAGTTGATAGTATTTAAAGTGGTAGGCTTTACTTTTTGGTAAAATTCACTGTCACTGACCACTTCATTCTTCTATAAAGCTATATAAAATGAAACGGTTTTATAATGTTGATTATGTGAAAGATAACATAAAATTAGCATATTATGTGATATGTGAGTATATAAAAATCTATCTTTGTATAATTTCCCCCCAGAACAAATCTTTTTGGACTTGAATACTTGAAACTGAGTCTGATGAGTGAGAGTGTGGGGGAAAAAAAAAACCATAATAATTCTGGTTTTATTGGCCCCAGGTTATAGGACTGTTTTCAATTACTGCTTATTTGAAGTGGTATGTCATGTCATTCTCTATTATAGGACCCTAGAAATGCTGATTCAATGTCACATCCAAGTACATTTCCTTGGGAAGTTGATGAGGGTGAGCCGAAGAACAGCAGTAGTTTTGTAGAGGAAGTGATGGATTAGCTGGAGATGGATTAGTAAAGGAGACTGATGATTCATCAAGAATCATGATTAATGATTTCATTAAGAAAAACAATACGTTCTCCAGAAACAAAGAAAATAAGGAAATTGCTTCATGAGAAGTAACATATTACTAAACTATCCTTCCCACCTGCCCCTCTCATCAATGTATTATTAAAATTGAGTTGTGTTAGGGGCACTTGGCTCAGTCATTAAGCGTCTGCCTTTGGCTCAGGTCATGATCCCAGGGTCCTGTGCTGGGACCATCCTGCATCAGGCTCCCTGCTCCGCGGGAAGCCTGTTCTCCCTCTCCCACCCCCCCTGCTTGTGTTCCCTCTCTCAAAAAAATAAATAAAATCTTTACAAAAAAATCGAGGTGTGTTAAAAACATTCATCTTTGGGACCATGAAGAGAAGAAGACAATACTATAATAACGCCAGCCTGGGGGCTAACACTGCCAGGATTCTGTATTTCACACCAAATACATTCCTGTTGACAAATTTCTTTTCCCACTCAAATTAGGAATGAATCGTTGAGATGTTGGTATAACCTCTGAATCATTTTGCTAGTGTGAAAATATGCTGTTCAGAGTTGTTTACATTCTTTCCCTCCATTTCTTCTGGAGATGTAAGCAAGTTGGATCAAACTAGGGGAATCTGTGGCCAGAAATCCATTTCCCTCTGCTGAAGCTAAGGGCCTTGTACTAGGATCGCTCCTTGGTTCTCCTGCTATTGAGATTTTATCGGCAGATCCACTTGGCCAGGTGCTTGTGGCTCATGAATACCATCTGCACATAACATGGAATATCGTTCCTTCTTTCATATACGTCAAGCCCTGGGGACCTGTGTGTAACATAAGCACCAGAATTCTAGTCTCTGGTGTGGAGATCATGGTAATTCATTGACCTACTGAAACTCTCAGCACTTCTTTTAGGTGTTAGGTCACAGGGTTAGTGTTGTGACCTCTCTGTTTTGCCTGGTTCAGGGAGGTTCTTAGCATCACTTTTCTTGTATCTTCAGGACACATAAAAAGAGAGGAGTAGGGGGTGAGTGGTGGGGGTGGGAAAGAGGTTGAAATGACACAAAACAACACATTCTTCTCTCATCTGAATCTTAATATAGTGGAGGTGGAGTGATCTTAGAGATTGGTTGGAAGTGTTTTCAAGTACCAAAGTCACAAACCATGTCTTTCAAAAAATAAAGTACTGCTTTGCAGTTTTATTTATTTGTTTGTTTTTTGGTAAGGTAGAGGCCATTATGGCTAACAGTAACTTCTTCTCACTTTCATTTCGTTACCATTTCTTGGGTGGGGAAAGAAAGGAGCATACAGCAGTTAGTATGCTGGGAATTTCATATGCCTTGTCTCATCCATGCTGCAACCCGTAAGTGACTTACTGTTTCATAATTATGCCTGAGATGCTCTTCATTCCTTCCCTGTCTGGAAAAAGAAATCTGCTTATTCTTCAAAGCAGAGCTCCAATATCACTTCCTTTCTACTAGCAGCTCTCCTCCCCCAACCTAGCAGAACTTCGCTCTCCCTTCTCAGCTCTTTATGGCACCAGACACTGCCAGGATGATGCTTATCATCTTATGCTTCACTTGGTTATATGCAAATCTCTCCCTCCTACAAAAGGATGAGCTCTTCAAAGGCAAAAACTCTGTTTTCTTTGCTGGTATATCTCCAGGGCCTCACAGAATAGCTATCTAGTGCTTAGTAATGCCCAAGAGATGTTAGTGGCATGACCAGATCTGGTGCCCATTCTGACATTCTTCACACTACACCAAGTTATTTCTGAAATAGAAACCAACCAACTGATCAACCAACCCACAAAACAAAAACATAACTGCTGACTTTACTATCTGCCTAATCTGCATCCTTTACTTAACTCAAGCATGGTTTTGTGCACGGGTTTGTAGAAACGAGTTGGGGCAAGCCAGGGTAGAACACGTTTCTGAGTTTCTTTTCTGAGTGACTGCTTCTCAGACTTCGGTGTATGTCACTGAAGTCACAGAAATCTGCAGCATGAATACCCGTGAAACTTTTAAAAGCTAAAAAATATAGGAGTTTCCGATGAAAGGTGTGAGCTCTTGGGACATTATCAAGTGGAATGAATAATAAACATTGAAGATACTGTACTTTTTTCAAAACCTTGGCTAAAAGAATCCGAAGGAATTTCTCTTTGTCCTTATATAAAGCCATCTTTCTGTTTCTTCTCCTTTTCCTCCCACATTCTTTCTCCTTCTGTTTTTCTTTTTCCTCCCCCTTCCCTTCCTCCTCTTCCTTCATCTTGTCTCTATTTTATATGCTCTCTTTCTCTCCTTTTTTGTTCCTAGAAGTTTATTTTTAAGAAGCTGGCAATGGTGATGGCAAGTCAGCAAATCACAATGAGGGGAGGATTATGGAGAAATCGGTGCAATCTAGACTATGACTATATGAGGAAAATATTTCTTACTTGGTTTTATTTTTCTGTATTTCAAAATGCATTTCTTTATTTTGTCTAGGTGATATCGTTACATAGACCAAAATCCAAAACAAGAGAAGCGATTATAGAGAAAAATCTTCCTCCCACATCTATCCTTTAGCAACTCAGTTTCCTTGGGGCAGAAAAGCAAGATCAAGTTCTTCTGTGCCTTTCCAGAGATATTTTCTGCCTATACAGGTAAACACTCACTCATACACATATTCTTTTTCTCTTCTTTTACATACATGGAAGCACATATATTGTGCCTTAATTTTTCTGCATATTAGTTATTTTTCTTTGATGGGCTGTAAGGCACTCCATCATATGAATATATTGTGATATATTTAGGGACGCCTGGGTAGCTCAGTCGGTTAAGCATCTGCCTTCGGCTCAGGTCATGAACCCCGGGTCCTGGGATCGAGTCCCGCATTGGGGACCTTGCTCAGTGGGGAGCCTGCTTCTCCCTCTGCCTGCCACTCCCCCTGCTTGCGCTCTGTCACTCTCCCTCTCTGACAAATAAAATCTTTAAAAAAAAATATTGTGATATATTTAGCTACTTAAGATTTTATTTATTTATTTATTTGAGAGAGAGAGAAAGAGCACACAAGTGGAAGGAGGAACAGAGGGAGAGGAACAAGCAGACTGTGTGCTGAATGTGGAGCCTGATGCAGGACTTGATCCCATGACCCTGAGATCACAACCTGAGCTGAAATCAAGTGTCAGACACATGACTGACTGAGCCACCCACATGCCCCTAGCTAGTGAGTTATTGATGGATATTTAGGTTGCTTCTAATATCATGCTGTTATAAGTCATGCTAACTAAATTACCTTGTGCATATGCCATTTCACACATGTTCAAGTTTTTCCATATTCAAAGATGAAGAACTCCTAGGTCAAAAGGTAACATATGTTAATAATTTTGATAGATGCCAAAGTGCCCTCTGCTCTCCCTTAGCTCATGGTAGGTTTTTAAACTTTTCGAAAACTCCTAGTCTGATTCATGGGGTTTCTATGAAGCATAATAATTTTTTATTAAATATTCCATTTGCTAATTATTAAGACAAAAAGCATTGGCTTTTAGTGCTTTTATGATGTTTATATTTTAATAAGGTAATCAACTGAAAGAACTATATTGGAGACCATGTCCAAAGAACTGGTTGAAAAGTAAAAAAGATAGGATTTAACTGGTTATTTTGTTTACATAATACCGAACCATTAATTTGAGGCTTTTGTTTTACTGACTTGGCAAACTTAACTGATCATTTAGGCTTAGATTTCTTAATTTCACAGTAGTCCAGAAATAATATCATTTTATGTCTGTTTATTTTCTATTTAATTCAACAAAAATTAACTATCTAAAATGTATTAAACAAGATTGGGAGAGTCAAAGACAAATATGACAGTCTGCCAATTCAGGGGTTCACAGTCTAATAAATGGCATTTAAACAGATTTCTTTTTTTTTATTTTTTTATTTTTTTTTAAAGATTTTATTTATTTATTTGAGAGAGAATGAGAGATAGAGAGCACGAGAGGGAAGAGGGTCAGAGGGAGAAGCAGACTCCCTGCTGAGCAGGGAGCCCGATGTGGGACTCGATCCCGGGACTCCAGGATCATGACCTGAGCCGAAGGCAGTCGCTTAACCAACTGAGCCACCCAGGCGCCCTAAACAGATTTCTAAAACTTACTTTAGTCAGGAAATATTGAAAGCACTTGCTTGTAATTTAAAGACGGAAATCACTGTCATAAGGAGGTGAAAAAAAATCTCAACCAGAAAATTTATCTCCATTTCAATTGACCAATTGATAATTATTCACAGTTCTCTCCCTGGTGCTAAGGCAAATTGGATCACCTCTTTCCATAGAGCAACATGAAATGAAAGCTATAAAACGCTTCACTCCTTTTGACCTGGTAATTGCTACAATTAGGCAATTTTCTCATAGTTTGGAAACAGTTGATCAACTTAGCCTGGTCAATGAAATTATCTACTTTTAATGGACAAAACAACTAGTTGAATGTTTTCAATTTTGATGTTGTAGCCTCGCACTGACCCTGCACCGTCCTATTCTTGAGTTAGTATTTATTGTATGATCAGATTGTAAACAGATTCATGGACACTTGAAACTTACATATTACACAACAGAAATTATATGATGTTGGTCTACTTAATGAAGTTTTTATGAAATTCCTAATTTCTTGATTAAGCAACATTAGATTTTTTTAAAGATTTTATTTATTTATTTATTTGACAGAGAGAGAGAGACAGCGAGAGAGGGAACACAAGCAGGGGGAGTGGGAGAGGGAGAAGCAGGCTTCCCACCGAGCAGGGAGACCGCCCGACTTGGTGCTCGATCCCAAGACCCTGGGATCATGACCTGATGTTTAATGACTGAGCCACCCAGGTGCCCCAGGCAACATTAGATCTTAACTTCTCATGCAATGAACAACTTGTTCCATATTACTTGGTAACAGTTTTGTCCCATAATTACATTGTAAGCAGAAATTACAATCTTATGATTTTTGTTGTCTGCCATTGCTAATGTTGTACAACTTTAATTTTAGTACTGTGATCTACTAGGGCCAGTTCAGCCTTCTTATTTCAAAACTCATGCATTGAACAAATACTAATTAGCACCTATTATATGCCAAAATGATATCTGGATATTAAGGTAATAGCTAGATACTGGGACATAGGGCTTTTATCACAGCAGAGAAGCCAAAATAAACAGCTAGACAAATAAGATAATAACAGATTTGGATAACTATTATAAAGGCCACAACTAAGAGATGAGAAAGTACTCTAAGTAACCACTAAACAGTCAGGGAAGGCCTCTGAGGAGTTCACAGTTGACCACAGACCAGGAGTTCGAGGATGAATGGGTTCTATGATTATTGGGAAGAGTAGTCTAGGCAGAGATAATAAATGGTAAGCCAGAAAAAAGAGCTTGACCTTTTCTAGGAGAAAGATGGGAGTACATGACTTATCTGGAAACACTCAGTTAGTGCTAGAAGTCATAGGGCTCACTTAAGGTAACATCATCAAACACATCTGATAGAAGGTAGAAGGGATTGATCATTCATTCACCGCTTCATTTATTTAATATGCTCCACTGGAAATACAAAAATCAAAACAGCAAAACCACTACCTTGACATCTGGAATTTTCAGTAGTTAAATTACCCCTTTAATAAGTTTATATTCTTATCATTTTCTTGATATTGAAATATTCACTTCATGAAGGATAAAACACAAGAGGAAACATTTAACTTTTGAATAATATTTCTCCTGGGTACAAAGAAGATTCCAATTGCCAATAGGTCATAAACACTGACTTTTTAAAAGATTAATATGAAAAAATTTTCTAAAAGATTAATATATAAATTGGACATCACACTATATATTATGTTTTCTTAGCCCCAGCTGAACCAGAGGTGGACATCTGATCCACGATGGGCCAGGCAGACTATCACACGATGAATGGAGCTTCAACTGAAAGATTCCGTTGAGGGGGTGAGAGCCTTTGCACGCCAAAGCAGCAAACTACCTAAAATTCAGGCAGATAGTAAAGAACCAAGAAAGGTTTGACACGAGTAAAATCCCTTTCTTAGCACCAGTGAATTTCTGAAGTTGGCAATGCTGTGATGTCTGCATGTATGAATTGTAATTACTTACACAGTAAGGAAGTAAAAGATGCCTCTTGTTGCAGATGTGATCTATCAGCCAGCTAGATAGCTTCCTGTTGGAAGAAGGAGCTGTCTTGTCGGCTTCCTTCCTCTCTCCTCACAAAGATGCTATTTTTAAACTTTTACTCTGGCCAGCCTGGATCTCCTCCTGTTCCAACCCAAGTACTTTTCATTTTCACTCATCTGGTGTTTCTCAGCTTCAGGAATTAGGTCAGCATTTAAATATAGAGTAACTCATTATTTAAAAAGTTGAGAAGCTTTGGAGTCAGGTCGAGCCTTATCTCCACGAAGTATTCTGACTAGTTGTTACTAGCACTATTTGGTTAATATTATTTGAAATGTCCTCAGCCCCCTTATCTCCATGAAGTATTCTGACTGGTCATTACTAGCACTATTTGATTAATATTATTTGAAATGTCCTCAGCCCTTCTGTAATCAGTTTGTACCACAGGTCAGATGTCTGCTCGTATGTTGTCTTGGAGCTCTTTTGTAGTTTTTTCTCTTTTTTAGATATGCTTCTTTGGCCATTCAGCTGGTCATTTCCATGAAGAATTTGGAGTCTATCCAAACAGATGAATGAATATGGGCAATTTACTTATCTTTCCTAAATCTTAATCTCCTCATCTCTCCAATGGGAACACTATTATGTGCTTCACAAAATTGTTGTGAGGATTGTATGTTCCTAGCGTGCTTGGCACATGGCAGGAACCTAACACATACTGATTTCTTATCTCCCTCATTTCCTCTCTCCCCCCCCCCTTTCTCCCTTGTAGCACCTCTTGCCAAATTTGGTAGATGCTTCTTTTGACATTCTCATTAAGTGAATGGGTATCACCATGAGCAGATGAAAGTAGGATCTGTTTTGCATGGTTAACATCAAAAACTGTATGTGTAACTTGGGATGAGTTTTTCTTTATGGTTCGCTGACTAGGTATATTATGCAACCTTTTCAAATAATACAATAAATTATTAATCCAAATTAGAGAGTGGTACACCGGAGCCCTGGATTCATGCCCAGAGAAGACTCTGCCATGTTATAGCATATGGTCGCCTGGCTGGGACAATGACTTTTTGTACATGTGCTGACTAAAACTTTACATACAATGTCTATTGACATTCTGTCCTTCCTTTGTTTCTCTATTATTGGTTGACTTTGCTGCTCTATCCTTTTTGTTTGTGTATGTATATATTTTATCCTAACTTACGTCAAATAAGACATTGCTGAGAAAACAAGCAAGATGAAGGAGCAGGTGGATCTTGTTAGATGATTAAGTGTTACAGTGGAAGCCCTCTATGGGCTGTCCACGAATAGAGGTTCATGACCTTTTTTTTTTATTAAATATTTTATTTATTTATTTGACAAAGATAGAGCACACAAGCAGGGGGTGCGGCAGGCAGAGGGAGAGGGAAAAGCAGGCTTCCCGCTGAGCAAGGAGCCTGATGTGGGGCTCAATCCCAGGACCCCGGGATCATGACCTGAGCCGAAGGCAGACGCTTAACCTACTGAGCCACCCAGGTGCCCCATGGTTCACGACCTTTTAGTGAGGGCCCAGTTTCGTTTCCACTCATGTTTACAGAATATGAAATACTTGGCAAGCATATGTGGAGTGTGTATTCCCAGGGGCTCAGGAAGACACTGTCTATCCACTCACACAACCAATATCTGCCACTCAGCTGCCACAAGGCTGCCTTCCATAAAATGTATCTGGTTTGGAGTTCCTGGTACAGAAATCCTCAGTAGATTGGTAGTGATAAGTAATTTGTATCTATAATAATTTGTATCATCAGACCTATAAATAGATCGCATGGCTAGTGATCTAATTTCTAGATGAAAGATTAGAAAGCTGAATGAATCTTCCCAAATACACCCAGATACTAATATTTTTTGGTTAAAATCAATGCAACTTTCTCAAAAATATTTTTCTACTTACTAAAGTAGGTAATGTGATCCAAATTATAACAGCGTACATTCTATCGAAGTTAATTCAGTTATTTTCAGACTAAATGGAAAAATAAAAGGAGTCTATAAACATTTTTTGTTTTCTCAAATACACCCTCACGCCAGTTGCTTACCATGTTGTTCATTACTCTCTGAAGGCCACACTGAACACATACATGGGGGAAAATTAAGTGTCTTTCTGAGCACATTTACCTCGTTAATGGAACAGAATAGTGAGTTGCCACTTTGGACTCCTCGGGAGGATCAGATAAAGGACTGATGAGCTTAGCAGAGAAGGAATGAGGAGGATCACAGCAGGGAAAGGTTTTGTGAAGGCCTGGAAGGGGCAGCTGAAACAAGGAGAGACAAACAAGATTGGCTTTGTTCAAGCACAGTTACATGAAGGGTCTGGTCCCAATATCAGAGGAGCCAAGCGCTGGAAATTGGCATATTGTGGTGTAATAGTAGAGTGAAAAGGAAACTTACCCAAAAGGCAGGAATTATGGCTTGATCTGGGCTTTGCATTAACCAGCTCTGATTTTGGATACGGCCTCTATCCTCAGTTATAAAATACAGGAGTCAGACCACTTAGGGCAACCTTTCTACTCTTTTAACATTCTGTGATTCTAAGATTATACGATATTCTCTATATAATAAGAACATTTCCCAAATCCCTAGGTAGAGCTGAGGAAATACCCATTGTTATTTTCTGAAGATTGATGAACTTTACTTTCAAGTTCTGATTTTGTATTTCCAAGTTGACTAGTAGCTCTGTGTCAACTGACTTGTTGACCTCTTCACTGATGGGACATGATCTGAGGATATTAATCATGATTTATAAATATTTTCAGAAACATACTACACAACTTTAAAATACCTCATTTGATAATTAGAAAATGCATATCAGATCATCAACAATGATAAATTCTCACCTCAATAGTTTTTTTTTTTTAAAGATTTTATTTATTTATTTGACAGAGGGAGAGACGGCGAGAGAGGGAACACAAGCAGCGGGAGCGGGAGAGGGAGAAGCAGGCCTCCCGCAGAGCAGGGAGCCCGACGCAGGGCTGGATCCCAGGACCCTGGGATCATGACCTGAGCCGAAGGCAGACGCTTAATGGCTGAGCCACCCAGGCGCCTCCCCCTCAATATTCTTTAAAAAAAGTTATTCTTACTCTGTATTATATTATACTTTTTTTTTTTAAAGATTTTATTTATTTGTCAGAGAGAGAGAGAGAGAGAGCAAGCGCACAAGCAGGGGGAATGGCCGGCAGAGGGAGAGGGAGAAGCAGGCTCCCCGCTGAGCAGGGAGCCGGATGCAGGACTTGATCCCAGAACCCTGGGATCATGACCTGAGCCCAAGTCAAATGCTTAACCAACTGAGCCACCCAGGCATCCCTATATTATACTTTTTTTTAACCTTATAACTCTTGTTTTCACCAAAAGCGCTGATAGAATAATGAGGTTATAAAACAGTATATCAAAATTTCAAAAGCGACTCTTTTTTTATCTTATGGTTATTAAATTGCTTGTTCCTTCTGTTTGCTTGGTTTTATTAAGTAAATATTACTCATATTAAGAATTCATATGCAATCCCCTGGGCCGCTCATATGATATGATTCCACATTAAAAACTATCCTGAATTGAACAAGAAAATTCAGAGTATACATATCAAATATTACCTTTGAGACGAAATTCATCATTTAAGTATGGAATTGAATCAAAAGAGATCTGAAATAGATATAGAGACCTACATGAAGTGAACATATGGAAAGTGCTAGAGGAAAATGCTAGTTTCCTAGGCTGGAAGAAACACCAGCAGCTGGTTATGCTACTGGCACAGATGGAAAGAGAGTCCATATTTTTCTAATAGATTAAAGTAGTCAAAGGCATAGAACATTCCAGTAGATTAAGGAAATTTATAACCCATCGTTTAAACCTGGATAGAAGTCATTACAGAGCTCTGAGAGGAAAAATGCTAAAGGAATAGGTCATAAAGAGTTACAGAACCATTTAGCCAAGTTTCCGGGCCCTACAGAAGGTATTTCCTTTGTCGACACTCCTGAAAAGAAATAATGTGTGGGGATTTCAACTGAAATGGAGCTCTACCAGGGGAGTATGAGTGAGAGTAGGGCAGTTTTTAGGAATTCAGTCCTCCTCTCTCTGCGGAATTAAGAAAAAAGAAATCGCAAATGACCTGAAATTCAATGAGACAGTGTGACTATTTCAGTGAAAAAGTACATCTGGTTCACAATGGAAAATAATTGAAATGAGACTTGTGCTGAAATAAACAACATTTACAACCATACGAGATATTTAAAAAGAGCACAAAGAAAAGCATTCTAGGGGCGCCTGGGTGACTCAGTCATTAAGCGTCTGCCTTCAGCTCAGGTACATGATCCCAGGGTCCTGGGATCAAGCCCCGCATTGGGCTCCCTGCTCAATGGGAAGCCTGCTTCTCCCTCTCCCACTCCCCCTGCTTGTGTTCCCTCTCTCGCTGTGTCTCTCTCTATCAAATAAATAAATAAAATCTTGAAAAGAAAAGAAAAGCATTCTAAATAATTCTAAGAAAATAAGATGCAGCCAGAAAAATCATGGCAATTCTTTCCATGTTCCTCAAGAGCAGGAAGTTGTATTACAGCTGAGAAGGCGACCAAGAAAGACTGTTGGCAAGTGTGGACAGGCAGAAATGCGGAGGCTTCTCCTCCTTGCCTCACCTAGGATTGTACAGCCTGGAAGGCAGATGGAGAAGGCCAGAAAGCCAGTCAGCCCTACTGACATCCATCTTTAGAAACAGAAATAATGAGACACAATTGTTTTGTGTCTTTTAGTCTAGACTCCTCCCAGGTCAAAGATTAGAGTTTTAGGTATCAGGAATAGCAGTTCCCAAGTGTTTAGGAATTGTTGATTAGAGAAAGATTTAAGAACAAACACACACACAAAAAACCCTCCAGTAATTTTAACATAAAGAAATTATGTACAAAACCAATTAAAAAAATTTTTTTTCAATATGCTTAAATGTTATTCCTAGTCAGTAGAGGAACATGGATTAAAACCAGGTAGTTTGGCTCCAAAGGCCATACTTATTATACCCCCTGCTTTTACTGACCATCCTTTAAATACCAATATTCCTCAGGGCTCTGTGCTGGATCCTATTTTATTCTTTCTCTCCACACTCTGGACAATGCCATGCAGCCCTATGCTTCAGTGACCACACGCCAATCACCTTTGTATCTGTATTTCTCTCTCAGATTAAACACACAGCACATACTTGAAAGCTCCTCATGGATTCTTACAGGCAACTCAAACTTATAAAATAAAATAGACTCATCATTTATTCCTTCCAAACCCTTCACTAAATTTATAGCTCCTTTGCTGTTTGGAAACCCTGATTATCAGGGTTCTGTTTCTCCTCCTGGTCCTATACTTTCTTTTCCAAAGGATATGCTAAATTAAGTTTTTACTTTTCTCTTGTTTGTATATTTTGTAAGCTACCAAATCTACTATGGAACAGTAATAAGTCAGTGAACTAGTAAAATGAAGGATAAAAGTAAAACAGTCAGTCCTATGTGGCCGCGAGGGCAGGCACATGCACAAGTTGGAATGCTCTGTCCAGGAGATGGCGCTCTCAGTGTACTTTTGCTTTCAGATTTTTATGTTGAGAAATATTTCACAATTTTCTTATAAAGACAAGTCAAAGCAGTATGATGTTTCACATTTTGTCATTTTTAAGATGGTCCCCTGGGCTACTAAGACTTTACCTAATGACTTTGTGTGCTTATTTTACAGATGTACTTAGGGTTTGCGGGTGAAATTGCTAGAAAGAATGAAATTTTTGGTGAGGAAGAATTTGTGATACAAGGTGAGAGGAAGTACACATCTAAAAGCTCTTCCAAAAAACAGAAGGTCATAATCTTATTATCATAGGGTGGGAAGCATACAAGCTAGAAAGCAAAAGGGAAGATGGAGATTTGGGGAGAGAGAGCTAACAACTGAACATGTATCCAGGGTTATCTGAAAAAATAAAGTGGTAAAACCATATTTTAAAGGCAATTACTTCATGTGGTCCTAGTACTTCACTTATAAGATGTATACTCATGGGAAAGTTTTTTTTCCCTCTCTGGGCTTTAGATTACTTCTCTTTTAGAGTCACAAAATTGAGCTGGATAATCTCTATGGATACTACAGTTCTAAAATTCTATGACTGCCAAAAAGAACTACAGAGTAAGGGGGAAATATAATTGAAGTTTAACTGGTGAAAGATATAGGCTGAGAGGTTTCCATGCCTTATGAAAAGTTAACCCACTGGTTCTTGCACAGAACTACCCTGTAGACAGATTGTAACTCTGGGTCACTATTATTAACTCTGGCTTCATATTTGGTTCACTGGGTAGAATTTTGAATTATAGCAATGGCTGGGCCCCACCCAGACCAACTAAACAGAATCTCTGGAGGTAGGTCCAGATGTCAGTAGTTGCTAAAAAGTGAAAAAGTGTACTGTGCAATCCTAGGGTACAGACAAGATTAAGAACCACTAATCTAGATAACCAGGAAGATAATAAAGCTAAAAAACCTTTCTTGGAGATAAACAACATTCTTAACACTAGTAAAAGGTGTAGGCATAAGCCTGGAGGGGAAAAAGATACAAGAGAAAAAAAGTAAAAGAAGTCTGTATCTTCTATAAATCTGGAAAGAATACAGAAGAATAGAGTGTCATCTGGTGGGGATCCTGCCAACTCAACTTGTCACTGCATTTGGAAAATTGAATGAAGACAATTGCTCCATTAAAAAAAAGAAGACACATTTTCCTTCACCCTCCATTCCATACTTTTGACTCTGTTGTCAATGTTGGGAAATGAAAATCCTGAATGTGCAAAATGTTGGGAGTAAGAAATAACACAGTCATGTTTTTATAACTTACACCATGTTATCTGGAATATCTTCTCTCCTCTTTCCAGATGGAAAGGGCTAAGTTTAAGGCATCTCTGCAGACAGTGTTCTTTCTATGATCTCTTCCTTATTGAACTTTGTGTTGAATTAGGTTGCAACTTGTTGGGTTCTCTAGTTGATTTGAGTGCTTTGTCCCAAATAAGTCTTTTTTTTTTTTTTTTTTGAATATAAGGATCATTCTGATATCCTTTTCTATCATATTGCTTGACTCAATTCTGGGTGGAGAGAAACTTTTTGTTGCTTGGGTCACTGGACTTAGAAGCACTAACAACAAAAAAGTCATGTGTATTTGTTTCTCTCTTTGTAAACATATAAGATTGCTATTATTGGGGAAATCTCACACACTAGAAAGTTTATACTTGAGTGAGAATGCAGAGGAAAACTACAATGATGTCTCAGAGAAAACAAGATAAAATATAAATTTCATTTAAACCTCTCTCTCTCTCTCTCTCTCACACACACACACACACACACACACACACACACACACACACGGGTTTATATATAATTTTAAGGGATGCATTATCATCTTGAAGCCCATGCATAGATTTCTATTGGGCCCTGGGTCTCAGGATATAACCAAGAAGAATCTGGATTGGACAGATTACTGTCCTTGAGTTGTACACTTGAATACACACTTAAATGGTATTGTATGTATAAATGGATTTCTCTTGAAAGACACAGAGGTAGGCTTGGGCAAATTAAAAAAAAAAAAATTCCCTGTTCTTGGTAGGACGACTCACCATCATGAAGTTTTCAGTATTCCCTAAATTATAATTTTAATTCAACTCAATAAAAATACCCAGCAAATATTTAATGGAGCTGGATAAATTGATTCTAAAGTTTATATTAAATAAATTCAAGAATAGCCATGAAAACACTGAAAAGGTAAAATTACGAGATGAACTAGCCCTACCAGACATTAAAACACACCAGTCACCATAATTAAATCAACCCAGTACTGGCTCTTGAAAAGACAAACAGACTAAAGGAATAGAACTGGGGGAAAAAAAAAATCCCAAAATAGAGCACATATGAAATTAGTATAAGATAAAAGTGGCATCTCAAATTACCAACAGGAAAGATGGACTTTATAGTAAATGGTTCTGAGACAACTGCGTAACAATATGGAGAAAAAACAAAATTTGATTTTAGACCTTATGTTGTAGACAAGAATAAACTCCTATACTAATCTAAACATACTATACACAAGAATAAATGCAACAGGGTTAAAAATAGATAGATGATAGATAGATAATCATAGAAGTAATAGAAGAGAACATAGGTAGATTATTCCCTAACCTCAGTATTGGGAAAGGTTTTTAAGCTATATTCAAAATCTAGAGGCAATAAATTCATACATTTGAGTACATAAAAATAAAATTATGTACATGCAAAGAATACCTCTAACAAATTAAAGGACAATTGAGGGTTTTGCATGTAAGGGGCTGGGACATTGCCACTCTGTCCTAACAAGTAAAAAGCTGAACAGGCTGAAAAAGTCAACTTTTGGATTCTTAAGAGAAGTGAGGACACAGGGCAAACCCCAAAACTGGAGAGACAGTCAGGTGAATACAAGGAGTTATAGCTTACTGGAACAGAGACTCATGAGATTCAAGTTTTCTTAACAAGGCCTGCCCGCAGGAGAAACTAGTTAACCAGAGGCTATCTTGCTGTGGTGTTATCAGAGACTAACCAATCTGGGAGAAGGAAAATACTCCAGCCTACTCTTGTCAGCCTCTCCCACCTAAAGGGTAAGGGGAAAAAAACCCTGAAAAATACTTGTGAAGTTCACAGTCCAGAGATTATAGGCTCACTAAAAGTTTGAGACCTAATCATAGGACTATAGAATGCCTCCCCTTCCCCCACTTTTCCATCACAATACTAAAGGACTATTTACAGTTGTTCCTTTTATTCAGTACACTGTGTCCAGCTATAAAGAAAAAATTACAGGGGTGCCTGGATGGCTCAGTCGGTTAAACATCTGCCTTCAACTCAGGTCATGATCTCGGGGTCCTGGGATAGAGCCCCGTCCCTGCTCATCAGGAAGTCTGCTTCTCTCTCTCCCTCTGCCCCTCTCCCTGCTCATGGGTACATGCTCTCTCTCTCTCACATGCTCTCTCTAATAAATAAATAAAATCTTTTTTAAAAATTACAAGGCATATCAAAAGGCAAAAAATACAATTTGGAGAGAAAGAACAAGCAGCAGAACCAGTCATGACAGGGATGTTGGAATTAAAACAACTTTGGGAATCTGAAACAAGTATGGGAATTTAAAACAACCATGATTAAAATGCTAAGCCTTCTAATGGATAAAGTAGGCAGCATGCAAGAACAGATGGCACTATAAGTAAAGAGATAGAAATCTTGAGAAAGAACCAAAAAGAACTGCTAGAGATTAAAAAACAAAAGAAAACAAAACAAACACTGAAAGAGAAATGCAGAACGCCTTTGATGGGCTTATAAATAGACTGGACATGTCTGAGGAAAGAATCTCTGAGCTTAAGGATACCTTTATAGGAATCTTCAAAACTGAAAGCCAAAGAAAACAAAGACTGTAAAGAGTTAAAACAGAATACTCAAGGACTGTGGGACAACTACAAAGGTGTAATGTTCATGTAATGAGAATACCAGAAGGAGAAGAAGGAGGGAAAGAAACAGAGGAAATATTTGAAACAATAATTAATTTTTCCATATTAATGTCAGATATCAAACCACAGATCCAGGAATCTCAGAGAACACCAAACAATAAATGCAATAATAATAATAATAATAAAAGCTACAGTTAGGAATATTATATTCAAACTACAGAAAATCAAAGGTAAGGGAAAAAAATCTTGAAAGAAGCTATAGGGAGAAAAATACCTTACCTACAGAGGAACCAAGATGAGAATTATATCAGACTTTCCTCAAAAACCATGCAAGCAAGAAGAGAGTGTAGGGAAATATTAAAATATTGAGAGAAAAACTCCCACCAACCTAGAATTCTGAACCCTGTGAAATTGTCCTTTGAAAGTGCTTATACAGAAGTGAAATGAATGACAGCAGTGATACAACTGATGAGAGGAAAGAATTAGGATTATTTTATCATTATAAAGTATTCCTACTACCTGTGAAGATGGTATGGTGTTATTTGAAACTGGACTTTGATTAACTGTAAATGTATATTGCAAACTCTAGGGCAACCACTAAAAAGAGTAAAAAAAAAAAGTATAAATGATATGTAGGAAAGGTGGAAAAACCGAATGATATAAAATGCTCAAAACCACAAAAGGCAGGAAAGGAAATGGAAGACAAAAATGGGAACAAAGAACAAGAGCAACAAAAAGGAAACCAACAAATATGGCAGATAATCCAACTGTATCAATTTGTAAATGGATCAGAAATAGGACCCAACTATATTTGTCTACAAGAAACTCACTCTAAATATAAAGGCAAATGTAGACTCAAAGTGAATGGTTGGAGAAAAACATATTCCTGATTTTATAACTGTATAATGGTTATGTAAAATGCTAATACTTGAGAAGTTGGGTGAAGGGCATATGTAATACCTTTTAGTATTTTTGCAACCTTTCTTATGAGTTTGAGATTATTTCAAATTGAAAAACTGGAAGGTAGGGGCGCCTGGGTGGCTCAGTCGTTAAGCGTCTGCCTTCGGCTCAGGTCGTGATCCCAGGGTCCTGGGATCGAGCCCCGCATCGGGCTCCCTGCTCTGCGGGAAGCCTGCTTCTCCCTCTGACCCTCCCCCTGCTTGTGTTCCCTCTCTCGCTGTGTCTCTCTCTGTCAAATAAATAAATAAAAATCTTAAAAAAAAAAAAAAAGAAAAACTGGAAGGTAAAAAATTAATAAAAACAAAGTAAAATGTATCTTCATGATATGAAAAAAATCTCTTTAACATATTGCTTTTTAAAATTTACTAAATTGGGGGTGCCTGGGTGGCTCAGTCGTTAAGTGTCTGCCTTTGGCTCAGGTCATGATCCCAGGGTCCTGGGATCGATCCCCACATCAGGCTCTCTGCTCGGCAGGAAGCCTGCCTTTCCCTCTCCCACTCCCCCTGCTTGTGTTCCCTCTCTCGCTGTGTCTCTCTGTCAAATAAATAAATAAAATCTTAAAAATAAATAAATAAATAAAATTTCTTAAATTGTGCTAACATTCATAAGTCTTCAATTTTAAAATATTCCCTTAATTCTAAGTGATATAATATAGAAGATACAACATTGCAGTTTCAAGCAATTTTATCTGCAAATAAAAATATTTTAAGTGTATTTTTGAAACCATGTATTCAGTTATCAAGTTGAGAATATATATATGTTCAGAAAAAAACCTGAGGAACTTGGTAAACTTCGGGAACAGAGTTTTTATCTTCTAAGAGTATCCAGGTAAAAATTAATGAGTTATGTGGTATAAATAAATGTTTTAAAAGCAGGGGTTTTCTTTTAGACAGAAAATAACATTTTATAAAACATTTAAGTGACAGTCTAAACAACACTACTTAGGCTGCTTCAAAGGCTGTTTTCAATTGAACACAGTTGTTCAAATGGTCCCAATTCAAAAAAATTGCAGTTAAAATGAGCCAATTTAGGTCTGACAAATATTGTTTTCAACCCAACATGTGTTAAAGTTGTTGATTTTAACAGATTGCCAAATTGATGCAATTACTTGGTCACTGTAACTACTTAAAGAAAACAAAACAAAAACCTAGAGGTATATTTCTTCTTAACATCTTTGAAAAACCTACCAAACAAAGGATTTTCCTTTTCATCTGGTATAATATTTGGATGCCATAACAGGCAGTTATTTGGGAATTTTTTTAGATTATGAGGTATAAAGTTGTTCTGAATGACTTGGCCTATAATTAGAATTTATAAGCTCTGTCTTTTTTTTTTTTTTAAGCCATTTTGGTGTTTTGTTTTGTTTTAAAGATTTTATTTATTTGACTGAGAGAGAGAGACAGCAAGAGAGGGAACACAAGCAGGGGGAGTGGGAGAGGGAGAAAGCAGGCTTCCCGCAGAGCAGGGAGCCTGATGCGGGGCTCGATCCCAGGACTCTGGGATCATGACCTGAGCCGAAGGCAGACGCTTAATAACTGAGCCACCCAGGCACCCCAAGAATTTATAAGCTCTGTCTTGACTTCGTTTTTTGCAACACAAATTTATTTGCAGACAGAGTGTACTATAATAACACCTAGTAGTTGGCTTCTTCTTTCTTCTGCTTCTTTCTTTAATTACAGAAATAGTTATAATTACAGGTGACCGTTGGAAACTGAACACATAGTGGTTTTGTTTATCCTGGATGTATACTTAGACCTCTGTAAACATATAGTAGTCCTAAAGGTGAATATGCCTTATTTTATCTTTCTTTCCTCCTTTGTGCTTCAACTATTATTGCTTTAACTAATTTTAACTATTACTGGGTTTTAGACCTTAAACACTGTCTTTAACTAATGACCTCACTTTCTCCTGCCCTTTGGATTAGGCGTTTCCATTTGTATTCTGTCTTTGATCTTTAGTTCTGTGCAAAGGACTCTGGCTTGGATTCATTTCATTGGCTATTTTAGATTTTTTTCAGATCGTATACATATAGTCTTAAACTGGCTCCTTGTAGTCCATGATGGTCTGCCTGAGCCACGATGAAGGGAAGATTCTGACCAGTGGCGTGATTACAGAACCACCTAGTTAGTACTTTCTAGAGCATGAATATTAATTTGGAGAAAAATGAATCTTCTTTGTATTATGGGACTCTTCACTGGGACAGCCTGATTGTGTAACCAGTTTAAAGCAATAGCCTCCATACTGCCCTATCAGCCCTCACAAAGCTAGAGGCTCTATAAAAGCTAAGGAGTTGCAAGGCAGAAGTTACGAGGCCAAAAATTCCAAATGTGAAATTTCCTCAGCTGGACCTTTTGAGGTAGGGTATCATTGCTGCAATGATACAATATCAGTGCAAGCCACTCGAGACCTCATTTTAGAACTAATGGATTGCCCTGGAGAATCCATATCCCATTTAATGTTGTTTTTAGATCAGCAAATCTGTATTCCTGGGATTCCTACGGGCTGATAAAGGAACCACAAGATATGGTAATAGAGATTCATTCAGGTTGGCCTAAGAAACTCCATCTGAGATACTCAAAATATAAAAGAAAAATTGCTCTGGATGCTTGTTAAAAATGTTAAGGAAGACTCCATTCAAACTACTGCAATGTGAGTCAACTCCATTGAAACAAAAGGTAGGAGAGTTCAGAAGTTCTGGGGTGAGCTAGTGGAAGAGTGCTGGAGGACGTTAAGGGGGAGGTTTGTCAATGTGATTAGGCCCTTTGTGTATGTCCATCAGTGCTTATCAAGTTGAGCTTATCAAGTTCTCACATGACTTGGGATAGGGGCACTATCTTTCTAGGTGTTTACATTTCTGGGAGAAGATTTACATCTCAAAGGCATAGAAAAAGAATTTAATACTTGTGAAGTTTCTAAGTAAAGGGAAGTCAGGGGCCTATAGTCAGAAAGAAAGTGTCTAAAGTTAAGTCCAGCTGAGAGCATCCTTAAGGCCATCTTGGTCAACAGGTGAGGGGAGCTCCAGTGAACCATGAAAGTACTCAGGAGAGAGGTTTTAAACCACTGGCACACCCACAGAGTGAGAAGAGAGTACCAAGTATCAATCGATTAAGAACTTCTTGCCCCCTTCTGTCTTTAGTAGGAATTAATGTTTTAACTGTTTTTAGCCAATTCTGAAAAGTCTGGTAGAGAAGGCTTCATGGTAGAAGTGAAAATCATGCCAGGTATTGAGCTTTTGGGTCAAACCTAAAATGATACTCAATATTGCCTCTTTCTGTCTAGTCCTCATCCATCCTTCCCATTTATATATTTTCAGGTTGTATCTCACCCCTTCATTTTTCCAGCCATCTTACTTGTCCTGGAAGTCATCCAGCATCTCTCCACTCCCTTAGTCCACTCCATTGAAAACAGCAGGAGACATGATTTGAATTTATTATTTATTAAGTCTATGAATGCATAGTATGAATGCAATGAATAATGAAGATAAATTAAAAACTAAAGATAAGATATCATAATGTTAAGATATCATGATGTTAAAGAACTCAAACAAGTTTCTGGGAAGAAAGATTGAGGACTTGTTACTGCTGGAGTGTTTGGAGCCTTTGGTGACTTTCAATTCAACATTACATGCTAGAGCAACAGCACCAAGCAGCTCATGTGTTTGGTCCTCTGGCTATTGGTGGTTTATCCTTCTCTTCCTAGGGAAAAGCACTGGATATTAGGAAAGCCTAATGATGTCCAACACCATCTGAAGATGGTCTGGCTTGTCAAGCAGTATCAGGATATTAAAGGAGAAGGTTATTGATCTTTGATCTAGTTCCTTTCTAAGAAACAAAAGCCAATTCTGGGCCAAACACAGGGACAACTTTGCAAGGATCCACTTCCTTGGCCCCATGAAAAACCATATGATGTGGATTTATTATTCTTATTTTATGGGTAAGAAAATTAGAAATTTGCAAGATAAATATCATGTCCAATGCAAATGCTACAGTTGGATCTGAACCCAATGAGATTATTGCAGAACCCCAATATTAACCACATTGCTATCCTGGGTCAGATGCTGTTAAAGAAAAAAATCGCACTGTACACTTGATGAAAATGGCAAGGAAGATTGTATTCAAGACTATTGCAATAGGAAGTTCAGACTGTTGCAGTGCAGGAGAATGAACTCAACTTTGAATACGATTGGGACAACGTGCTGTACCGCCAGCCAATGGGTAAAGTGAGGGAGTGGATAGAAAGTTACTAAGTGGAACTTGGTTAGGTGTCAAGGGTAAGAAGAAAGAGGAAGTTGATTAGACATCAAGGAGTAAAAGGAGTTAGAATGGATATCAAGGGTGAGGATTCTTGATAAACTTGTTTAGCAGGATTCTTTGCTAAAACTGAGTTCAGCAGCCTAAGGTGAGAAGTAGGGGTGGAGGGCGGACTCAGGAGCCTGGCAAATTTTGGTCAAAGACAGAGTCCTTGTCAATACAGCAGTGAATTAAACAGCTAAAGATATTAGAGCTTAGAATAGGAAAAAATATGTATATAAAATTGTTTTTGAAGTCATTTTGGATAGAAATTTGGTTAATTTGTACATCCTGGTTTATGATGATAGGCTTTGGAAAACTCTTGGGCCTCATTTCCCAGTGGCCTTGTCCTGATTAAATTACTCTTATTTACAAGAAACAATAATATGTCAATACATACTGATATGGAGGAGGGAAGAAAAGAGGAATAACATGGAAATGTTTCACTTTTTTTTATTGCATTTCAATATTTATTTCTTTCATATAGGTTACATGGGAGCAAATTTTGCCACCCCAAGATATGCCTTTTTGGTATACTGTTTACTCTAAGCTTTTTTTTTTTTTTTTTTTAAGTAATCGCTACACCCAGTGTGAGGCTCAAACTCACAACCCGAAGATCAAGAGTCACACACTCTTCTGACTGAGCCAGCCAGGTGCTGTTTGGCTTAGACTGGTTGTTTTTAAGAAACTGCAGGGGCGCCTGGGTGGCTCAGTCGTTAAGCGTCTGCCTTCGGCTCAGGTCATGATCCCAGGGTCTTGGGATTGAGCCCCACATCGGGCTCCCTGCTCTGCAGGAAGCCTGCTTCGCTTCTCCCTCTCCCACTCCTCCTGCTTGTGTTCCCTCTCTCACTGTGTCTCTCTCTGTCAAATAAATAAATAAAATTAAAAAAAAAAAAAAGAAACTGCAGACACAAGAGAAGCTCTGAAAACTGAGAAGAGACATTTACATGTCTTTTGTAAGAGACATTTACATGTATAAGGGAAATCTCCATTTGTAGGAGTGTCTCCTTCAGTACAAGGAAGATGGGGATGACTCTTAAATCTCTAGGAACTGTTATCAATGGAGAAGGCATGAACTTAAATCTGATAACAACCCTGCCCTTGTTCACAGTGCTTTTCCTGGTAACCTCCTATAACTGACTCCCCACCCCCAACATTTTGCCTTTAGCTGGAGATGGTATTTAAGGTGATGTCTTTGGCCATTTTGGGGAGTTACTCAGTTTTCCAGGGTCTCTTCCATGTGTACAGAAGCATGTTATTAAACTTTGTTTGATTTTCTCTTATTAATCTGGCTCATGTCAGCTTGATTTTTAAGCCAGCTAGAAGAACTTTAAAGGGAAGATAAAAATTTTTTCCTCCTCAGCAAGGTACAACCCGTTACCTGGATTTTCTGAGTCTATCTCGTATTTTCCATTCTCCCTCCTTTTCATCCTACTTGATCTTTCTCTTTTTATGCTGTCTTCATTTCGAAACAGAGAAAAAAGGAGACTTATTTTTTCCTTTTATATCTAGAGTCCTAGTTTCAATTTTTTTCATAATTTTTAGGTTTTTTAAAAATGTTAAGTTACTTTCCTTCTTTAAAATGTGCTATAGCAAGAGAGAAGCATACTCAACTATTTTAGGACATATGCAACCTTAAATTATCTGCGAAAGCCAGCTGAGTTCTAGAAACATTGGTATGCAAGAGCATGTACTCGAGACTATTTGGTTTCCAAAGGTCCTTCATAACATCCAGTCCTGAAACAACAAACATCCTTTTGCTCTTGAAACTGGTTCAGGACAGAATATAAAGAACAAGGCCTGCTGGTTAGAGCATTGGAGGTAAGCCGACCATTTGCTTAACAAAGCAAGGCTTTACCTCTCCAAAGGCTTTCATCTGAAAACTGGGTTTGGAACCAAGTAGAAATAAGCCTGCTCCAGTGGGATTCATCACTTCCTGGTTTCAGATGGGTACAAAGAATAGACTCTTTTGTGTTTTCCTGCTATTCACATATTTAGTCAGATCCGAAACTCGAGGTGTGTTTAAATAATGATGGCTGGTACACATTTCCTTTTCTCCAACTGGGGATTCAAATTCTTATTTTCCCAGAGCAAGGTGAAACTGCTTTTCAACTCAGCACACTAAAAGCCGACGCAAAATAATATGAAAGGCACAGTCCTTCATAATGAGAAAGATAATTGGAAACATACAGTCTCTGCTGCCCCCTCCGAATGCCCTGCAAATTTTTTTTTCTTGGCCTTTGAAAGCTCTGGGTTTCTTTCTCAGAACGGGGTAGAAAGGGGAGCTCCTCAGCTGTACAGATGCTGCTAAAATCAGACAATTGGGTCTAACATGCTGTTCAGAAAGCCATTTGTTCCCCATATTCCCATTTTTGTGTAATGAATGAGAAGTGCACTATTTACATCTGTGTACACTAGAAGTCCCAACCCAGTGCTAATCGTCAGAATAGACACAGTTTCATCTCTGTTGCCTTTTAAGAGTGGTCAGTCTCTTTTGAGATAGAAATAAAAAATACAAACTAAAACCAAAACCAAACCACAGGCAAGTACTGTTTTTGCCTCCGAATGTGCCTACCTGTAAAACTCCATTGACTGACCTGACCTACCCTTTCAACAAATCCTGAATGTGATGACCACAAGCTCACATGGTTTGCATCCAGAAGTGAGTCTGGTTAACTTGGAGATGTGGATAAGAAACTAAAAGCAAGGAACGACTAATGTTTGGGGCTAGCTCATGCCAGAATACTTTTAAAGACCATCAAATTCCATTTTCTTTGTAATGTAAGAGCACAAAGGGACAATATTCTATCTTTGAAAGGCCTCTTCTTAAAAGGCAGTATTTGAAGGAAAAGAGGTACTAATATTGCACGTGGGCATTCACTTCTTTCTTACCACAACCTATTAAAAACAAGAATCTAAAGATTGTGTTGAAAGCAAAAAACAACCAAAAATAGAAGAGTGAAGATGATGAAGGACTGATAGGTGCGTAGAACTCTAAATATTCGGTAAATAAGCATTTTTCATTAAATGCTGTACAAGATAGTAACTACAAAAGAGATGTATCATCTGTCTTTGAGGACTTCTCACATTCTAGTCACTTGTACAGAATAGAGGAAGTAAAAGCATAGCCTCACTTGTTATTGTCGAATGACAAAATAAAACAATTTAAGTAAACAGTTTGATGTTTTTTATTCAAGCGGAAAAAAAAACCACCCACAGATTGGGGGAGTGCAGTGCCTAATAAGCAGTGGAGTGTTCTCAAGGGATTCTGGGCGAGAGCAAGTTTTATAGAACTTTAGAAGAGGCAACTCGAAAAATGGTGTGATTGGCTAGGAGGTCAGAGATTTCCTTTTGGGCTACGAAGCCCTGTTTTCTAGGGTCAGGTAAGCCAGCTAAAGCCGGGTGGAGGATTGTGATTAGGTTTCCTTGACAGTGAGGCATTTTCTCTACATACATAAAGGTTCAGATTTATGGCGTGGGCTGGGCCACTGGGGCAACCTCTATTTTATGGATCTTAACACACACAAATTAGCTTTATTATTATCAGTCCTGAAGAGCAGGTGAACAGTAAACTAGAACTGTTCATTCTTTCTCCCTCTGCCTCAACATCTAATTCCCTGCACACCTTATCCCTGTCTTTACAGCATGTTTAAAGTTTGTAAGGACTTAACACTGACCCAAGCAACACCTGTAGACAGAGAAAAAGAGGTTTTATTTTTTTTTAACCAACAAACCCATGATACAACAATTTTATAGAAGAAATTTGTACAAATACATTCTATTGACAAAGGCTTTTATGTCAAGGCTGAAAATGGCATTGGCTCTTCTGAGGTTTTATTTTATTCTTTGGTTTGGAACCTCTTCTGTTTCTTTATTTGGCTTGACTCTGTACTGGTTTCCATGCATTAGGTAAAACAGTCACCTCTCCCAGTCTTGAAGGAGTGGCCTTCCCTTTCTACCCTGGCCTACCTTTTGGCTGTCCCTCAAACCTTTGTGATTGTCCCAGCAGCCAATTTTATCTTTAATGGCTCCCAGTGGTTGAGAGTGTGTTAACACCTGTCAGTGACCCGAAAGGGGATGTTCTCAGTCAGCACCTGAATTCAGGTTGATTGGAAGGCACACCCTCAGGCAGCGGATTTTACAGTACGCAAATATATACAGTCAGGGGGGCTGCAAGCCTGAGCCCCACTGGCTACCAGTGCTAGGTGATCTACAGGGGTCCCTTGCGCTCGGGGCTCCTGTCTGGGACATACCAGCGAGCGGCAGCGACGCAGAGGGCGAGAGTAGAGAGCACGCCCACCAGGAACGACAAGAGAAAAAAAAGGAAAGAAAAGATGGCACCGGCCAGTCTCCGTCCTCAGAGAATACTCTGGCAGGCCCTCAAACGTTGGTGTTGGTCGAATCAGATGCCTGCCCTTCGGGCCGACCCTCCCAGACGAGCACATGGGCCTCTCCCCCGCGAATCCCAGGCGCAGCGGCGCTATGGCGAGGGAGTCCCTGCACACCGGCCGTCTCTCAGGTCCTTACAGCCCCGGGGATCTGGTGGACGCAGGAGCCCCGCTGGCTTTCAAGGCTTTGTGTTTTGGGGGCTCCTCTGTCAGGTGCAGGGCTTAAAAGTTTGGGGGGTACCTGAGGTGGGTTCAAACCCTTTGGTCCTCAGGGAGACGCTCCAGGATTTGAGTTCCCTCCCGACTGTGGGTGGCTGCGCCATGGGTGCGGTTTGTGGCCAGACTGTGTCCCAGCCTCTCCTACCTGCTTCTAGTGAGCCTTCGCTCGCTGGGCTCAGGAGTCGCTCAGCCAGCTGCTCCAGCCGTAGCTCCGGGTTCGATATGTTCCACCGAGGCCCTGAGTTCAGGCTCCCCTGACGTCGCCATCTTGAATCCGAACCTGAAGTTGATCATTGAAAGCTGAAAATAGTAACGCCTAATTCAAAACTACTTAAAGCGACTATGGGCAAGGAAATTGAGTAAATATCTTTCATGATTTTCTATCAGACTTTTCATGCCCAAGAGACCTGTTATACCGGAAAGAGGTCTGGTCTAATCATTTAAAAATCCAAACCCAAACTAAACAAAACAAAAACCACACTATTAGTTTCAAGCATTCGTTGAATAAATTCTAGTGGTTAAAAAAAAAAACAAAAACAAAAAAACACAACTGAAGAAGTATCTTAGTTCTTGCATAAGGGCTTTTCTTCAATAAGCATCATTGTTAACGATACTTGACACAGAATGAATTAATCTTGAAATTGAGTCTTACTATTTTATTTTTCATTTATTTTTAAAGATTTTGTTCATTTATTTGAGAGAGAGACAGATAGGGAGAAAGAGAGAGCACGAGTGGGGGAAGGGGAGAGGGAGAGGGACAAGCAGATTCCCTGCTGAGCCCGGGGCCCCATGAGGACTCCTTCCCAGGACCCCCAGATCACGACCTCAGCTGGAGCCCAACGCTTAACCAACTGAGCCACCCAGGTGCTATTATTTTTTATTTTTTTATTGCACAAATAACATATTTTGTTTGTAGATGTTATAGAGAAATACAATTGATTTTTATATATTGATTTTTAATTCTAATAATTTATCTGCATATTCTTTGGGATTTTTCTATTTATGTAATGTGTGTGTGAATAACAGTTTTATTTTTTTCGTCTCTAATCCTCATACCTTTTTTTCTCTAGTACCATTTGAATAGAAATGGGGAGTGAAGATATGTCTATCTCATTTCTGAACTTAGAAAGTTTTCAACATTTTGCCATTCAACATGATATTTGCTGTAGTTCTCTTTTTTGATGTTGATCTTTTATCAAAATAAGGAAAATCTCTTCTGTTTTTAGTTTCTGAGATTTTTAAATTTTATCATGAATTGATGTTGAATTAAATGCTTTATCTTCATTCACTAGAATGATCATGTTATTTCTCTTCTTTAGTCTGTGTATTGGAAAGCCATTGTCACACTATACAACTGTAAATCACCCCAAAACTCAGTGATTTAAAACAAGTCATCTGTGTCGGATCTGTTAATATCACCCTGGCCAAAGTCAGTGACCTGACTTAGTCCTAGGTTAAGAGGAGGGAAGTCCACTCTCCCACCAGTGAGAGGAACTTGGAAATTCCATGACAAAGGGCATGGATAGAGGGAGGGGTCAGTAAACAGATCAGCCACACTTCATTCCTTGGCTACAATTAGTCACAACCCTTTCCATGCAGAATACAATTATGACCATCCAGGATCCCCAGAATCTCACAATGCATAGCAAAAGGCTTAAGATCAGACCAAGATGTTGCTCTTCTTGATCTAGAAACCTATAAACAAAAACAACAAAAATGTCAAATTCTAATCCTCATTTATACGCAACATTGAACCATGGATGGGATAACCATAACTGCTCTCAGATGATTGGAAAAGGGAGGCATCCTGCAATCACTAGTTCAAAGTGATTCTGAAATTCCACTGGGAAAATGTTACAATTTCCACTTATATAGAGGTTAAGAACTATTACTTGATCAACTTACATTGCTATCTAAGAATGACTTCCCATCAGCTGTTTTCTTTGGCTCTTTCCTCTAAGCTCTGGGATATCATTCCTTTTCCATTATCCTTCCTGGACTCTTCTATGGAAGGCACTAGAGAATATGCTTTTAGTGGGAGCAGGTGAGCAGGTTTATTGGCCTGCATACTGCCTATAGAAAGTTGAGGACTAGTTTTTTTAAATCTCCAAGAGCATCAGTCCCTTTAGCCCAGGCTGGTGGCACTTTTGCTAATAGAGATCTATTTAAAAGTTTGTCGATTACCTTTGCATTTGATTTCACTCAACTCCTTTTGTCAAATGCTGCCCCTACAGCTCTTTTAAAGACATTTCTTGCTTTCTTTAGGCTTAGTTATGGGTATTTTGGGTCCTCTTTCTATGGAACCACATCTTTAAGCTTTCTAGGAGTCTTTTTTTAAAGATTTTATTTATTTGTCAGAGAGAGAGAGGGAGTGAGTGCACACGAGCGGGGGGGGGGGGAGGTGCAGAGGGAGAAGCAGGCTCCCCGTTGAGCAAGGAGCCCAATATGGGACTCGATCCCAGGACCCTAGGATCATGACCTGGGCCAAAGGCAGACACTTAGCCAACTGAGCCACCCAGGCATCCCTCTAGGAGTCTTTTTATTCATCTGGAAGGGTCTACTAGATACCACTTGAATTTTTCCATAGCCTTTTTTTTTTTAAGATTTTATTTATTTATCTTTGAGAGAGAGAGAGGGTGAGCAGGGGGGAGGGAGAGGGAGCAGCAGACTCCCCACTGAGCAGGGAGCTGGAAGCGGGACTCGATCCCAGGACCCTGAGATCATTACATGAGCTGAAGGCAGACACTTAACTGACTGAGCCACTCAGGCATCCCAAATTTTTTCATAGTTTTTAACAAAGGGCATGACTACTTCATCTTTGATTTGGTTTTTACTACCAAGCTTAAGCAAATGGCCACAGTCTTGATTTAATCTCCCCTGCCCCTCCCATCATAATTCTACTCTCTGGAGAGGCATAGATGAGAGGCAGTTTTATTTTTCAGCCTAGCAAGTTCTGGTCTCTTAAATGCCTTCTAAAGTCTGCTTATAAGCTGGCTATTCTTTTCTGAATTTATCTTTGCTTTGTAGTGTCATTTTGTACAAGCAAAAAGGATAAGCTGAAGTTTTGAACACCCTGCCTAAAAAACATCTTTCCCAAGACTACACATTCATTAGGTACATTTTTTATCTTGCATGTTATAGTAGGCAACAGTTTTGCCACTAAACAGCAAAGGTCATCATTTTTTTCCCCCAGTGTCCTGTAATAGTTCTTTGCCGCCTTTCAAGACTCATAACATTTTTCTCACTTTCCACTATCTGGGTTCAAAAAAATGCTACATATAATGCCAGCATTCATTTCCATTTTGGTTAACTGTTGCTACAACCATGCTGCCCACAAACCTTCCTGAAACTCAGTGCCTTAAGCAGCAATCATTTATTCTCACAGGTGTCCAGGTCAGCTGGCATGGCTCTGTTCATGTTTGTCAGACTCATCTTGGGACAAGTGGTCTAGTCTGAGCATGTTTTTCTAATGGTGATGGCAGAAATCCTAGGTATCAAACCTACCCACTTAAGCCATCTCAAGTCTCTGCCCTTCCTACCACCCCCCTAACATTTCATTGGCCAGAAAAGTCACATGATTGAGCTCAAAGTTAAAAAGAAAGGAAATACTTTCCCAGTCACTGTAGTGGATGGAAATACAAATTTCAGTGACCAAGGGCATGGATACAAAGAGAGTTGAAGAGTTGAGGCAATAATACACTCTACTACATTCTGTTAATGTGGTGAATTACATTAATTATTCACGTTCATGTTAAATTGTTCATGTTAAGATATTACTTGCTTTCCTAGAATAAACTCAATTTTATCCTGATAGATTATACTCTTTATTTGGCTGGATTTGACTTATTAATATTTTGTTCAAAATTTTGAACTTATTTTCCTGAAAGACTGGTATTTTTTTTAATGCCAATTTTTAATATTAAGATATTTCTGGCCTCCCAATTAACTGGAAAGGTTTTCCTACTTTTCTGTATTCTGTGTGTGTATAAGGTTGGTGTTGTTTCTTAACTGTTTGGTAGAATTTATTAATAAAGCCATGTATACCTAGGGATATGTTTGTGAAAATGCTCTTACCTATGGCTTGACTTTATTTAATGTTTATAGGGTTACTCAGATATTCACTTCCTTCTTGTGTCAGTTTTGATATTTGTGCTTTTCTAGAAATATTCCATTTTATGTAAAATTTCAAGTTCATGGGCAAAAGGTGATATCATTTTATCCCTTTAATGTCTGTGCGGCCAAGAGTTACTCTTCATCTTGATGTTTTCTGCCCTCTCCCTTTCTCTCTTGCACTTCACCACCTCCTATTTTTATTGTTCCTTCTATCTTGTTGTCATGCATTTGCTTTAGAGAGGCAATTGTTTCAGCCCGATTTTTGCATTCAAGGTGATATAGTTTGTTAGATTTTTCATCTGCTCTATGGTAATATTTTTGTGGTGTGCGTTCTTTATCTACTTTTGCTTTTCTTATTCTTTTCTTCCTTTATTCTTGTGGTATCCTTTAAAAAAGATGTTCTGCTGGCTTCATTTTGATCACTCATCTTTTAATGAGTTGAGATTGATTTCCTATACCCATGCTTTAGAAGTAGGGTAGACTCAGAGTCATGTTTCAATATTGTAGGCATTTTTCCTATGTTCTTACATTTTCATAAGTATATTCACTTATGAATACACCTAGTCTTTCCTTTTTCCCAACCAAAGGACATCAAGAGCTGTAGGTCTGCTTACCATTCAAAATTTTTCTTCCCTCCTTATAGATCAGTTGCTTCTTACAAATATGGCTTAGCTGTATGATTCCATATTAACTCTCTTCTGTTTATTAGAACCAAACTGGAATAACTGAAGCTTTCATCTCTAGCATGCTTGTAGTTTTGTTCATTTTAGTTTTGTACTTGAGAGTGTACACATCAAGATGTATTCTGGAGATGTGTACCTTGACTCTTTTTCTGCTAAGACAAGATTCTCTCTTAATTCTTTCTCATACCCTACTGCATCTTCCTGCTTTTGACACCTCTTTCACCTTTTTCATCTTGTTAAATTTGGGGAAGACTCATTATTTTGCTAATTTTTTAATGATGCATATTGTTTCTCTTTCCTTGTTTTCCTGGTTGCATTTAGCTTTCTTTCTAAAAAGGTAAGGGAAAATGTCAATCTTACAGAATTAATCAAACTTATGAACTGTGTTGATACATGTCTGATTTTGTTTGAAATAACCTTTTGTTGGTGCTCAAATCCTGTGCTCTTTTCTCATTAATGTATAACATTTGGTCTCAGGTGGATTAGAGACCAACTGTTTGGGTGGATCTAAATAAATCCAAATCCATTTTTGAAAAACACAATTTATACTGAGTTTTCCAATGAAAAGAAACATCATTTTTGCATTTGAAGAATTCTTTCCATATCTATCTATCCATCCAGATATATATATATATATAGAACAAAACTCTTAAAATCATACAATAATAAAGAAAACTAAATGAGTGTTCATGGTTAAATCATTAGATACATATTGGTTGAGATTCTAGGGTATACAGAAATCATATAGACTGTACGATGTAACCCTAAGGAGGAGAAAATGTATACAGATGGTACCCAACTAACATAGAGAAATGGTAGAGTAGATCTCAGCAGTAGGACTAGGCTATCTGAGTTCTAATCCCATCTCTGCTCTGTCCCCGCTGTGGGGCTTGAGGAAGTCACCTAACCTCTCTATATTCTCATTTGTAAAGATGGACAAATAGTAGCATTTCCCTGATAAAGTTGTTGTTAAGAATTGAATTGATATATGTGAAGAGCTCAGAATAGTATCTGGCATATAGTAAGCATACAATAGATGCTTACTTTTATTGTGTGACAGTTGACCTTATGCACAATTTTCCACAAGTCGAAATAAAGTTTTTTTGTGATATGTATGCATTTATGTATATATGTTCTTCAGGTAGATAGTAGTTTTGTTATGCATGAAATGGAGAACAAATTGGCAGACTTTTGTAGTTTTAATTATACTTCTGTTTTATATTATTACTTTACAGATACTTGCTTTCAATTTCTCACAACTTAAGGTAATTCTGACTTACATAAAAATGGCTTTTTCTAGAGAGAGTTTATGCTAGTCGTTGCTGTACATGAAGAATATATTCTCTGGTGTTCAGAAGATCAGAAACTCTGGTCCCTATTCGAGGCATACCCACCTGCACATTGTTCATTGACAAATGCTTCCAAACCCAAACCCGAGGGGCCCAGCTCTGTACTGTCTTATGCAAGAAACTTCCCATATTTCCTGCAGGACTGCGAGTCTCTTACAGTAGTCCTCTAGCTTGCAGCTGCAGATAAGTGACTCACTTAAGAAAGTGACTTAAACAGTGGTGGTACTATTGCATACAAAAGTTCTGGAGAGAGGCTGCTCCATGTTGGGCTCAGCAGCTTTCTGCTATTATTGAGAGCCCCTCTTCTCACTTTGTTATCTAAAGAGTATTGCATGAGTCTAAGGACCCTGTGGAAAACTGCTAGATACCAACTCAAAGGCTTCCCTCCTCTGCTTCTTTTTTTTTTTTTACCAACAGAATGACAATTTTATTTGCAAAGGCTACTTGTCGAGCTTAAAAAAAAAAAAGTCAAAGGAACTCCCCTTGGATGCTACTGACAGCCAAATGAATTCTATAAAATATCACTACTTTTTTTTTTTTTAAGCATCTGAAGATATTCCTTGGAACATTTTGGGGGCTTTAATTTCATTATAAAAGGGATTCATGCTCAGAGATAAAAACTATTAAGATGAAAACCTTAAAATAAAAATTAAAAATTATCTCCCCCGATTCACTCCTACACTCTCAATTTCCACTCATCAGAGAGGCTTCTGTTAACTTCTGTTAACAGTTTCTTATATATTCTTTAAATGATATAATTTTATTTTATTTTAGGACCCTGACATCAAGACCTGGATGCTTAACCAACTGAGCCACCCAGGCACCCCTAAATCACATCATTTTATTTTATTTATTTATTTTTAAAAGATTTTATTTACTTATTTGACAGAGAGAGACAGCAAGAGAAACACAAGCAGGGGGAGTGGCAGAGGGAGAGCAGGCCAAGCAGGGAGCCTGATATGGGACTTGATCCCAGGACCCTGGGATCATGACCTGAGCTGAAGGCAGACGCTTAACGACTGAGCCATTCAGGCACCCCCTAAATCTCATCATTTGAAATGTCTTTTATTTACTGCATAGTTTCCCTCTTAGCCTTTTATTTTTTCTATTACAACCACCCCAATTCCATTACTTGTCTATGTATTCTGAGGTAAGTAGGCTAGAAATCACTTTTGGAACTCTACAGAGACATTGGCTTTCTTTATCAAAGAGAATATGTTCGTTTAGGAAAAGAATTTGAATTAACAAATCTCCCTTTTAAAGCCCTAAACCCTGTGACAATTATCGTTGTAACAATGATGGTCAGTGATGGTGTGTGTGCGTGCATTTTTGTGAGTAGGTTACTTTCATTTCACCTTTATAGTCTCCAGTGTTAATAACTATGGCAGTGACATGTGCTGGTCAGTCACAGATTTTGTAATGGTCTGCCATCTTTAGTGGCAGGTAATATTTTATATTTTGTTTTAGCACAAAAGGTATGAATGATACCCTTTCACTGACACATTATAAAGCAAGATGCAAGATTTTTAAAATGCGAAGCATGTCATGGGTACATTTTCTGGAAGATTATGGCAGAGAAAAATGTCCAAAGCCAATGCATGTGAAGCTTGCTATAAAATACAATATACTTTAAGGTAGGACTGTTTTGGATTTCTTCCAAGTCATCTATTTCTAAAGAACCATAAGAACCTTATTAAATAGGGGTTATCCTGGGCAATGTTATAATGTCATTTTAAGTCTCTCAGCTTACTTTTCCCACACAATTCTCCCTTTCCTCCAGAGACTGTTTTATCCAGTCCTTCAGGAGCTCTCAGACTGCTTCTCCTTCCCTCGACTCCAAAGGTACTAGTGTTCATTTACATCTTAGGTTGCTATGTTGGGATCCCATCTCTTACTCTAAGTGTACAAGGTGTCTTTTACCTTAATTCCTTAACTGAAGGAGTATACACCATCTTGAATGAGCTGGGAGTTTCTGAGCCCCTTCAACCTCACTCTGTCAGCTGAGAAGAAAGATGACCCTTCATTTAATATACTGTCATTTCAAAGATAGTCTCACAGGTAGCATTGTAGTAGGATTTCTGATTGATTTATAGGTCCCCAAGTTTTTGCTCATAATCAAGTAACTTGGTAAAAAACACCAAGGAAAATCATTAATTTTTTAGTGGCAGGATAGACTTTGTTTTTTGTTTTGTTTTGTTTAAGATTTTACTTATTTATTTATTTGAGAGAGAGAGAGAGCACGAGTGGAGGGGGAAGGAGGGAGCAGAGGGAGAGGGAGAAGCAGACTCCACGCTGAGCGTGGAGACCAACACGGGGCTTGATCTCACGGCCCCGAGATCATGACCTGAGCTGAAACCAAGAGTCAGACGCCTAACTGACTGAGCCACCCAGGTGCCCCAGGATAGACTTTGGTTTTGAAGATTCCCTCACAGCCAAGTCTTGCTGTGGTTAACTGCCTAACTTTCTGCTTTCTGCTTGGAAAAGATGAAGTCCCCTCTGCCATGGTTTCAGCCTTGGCAGGTAAAGGTGCTATATTAGTGAGTTGGTGATAAAACACACCCAAAAATGACAAAGCACAGGGCTGTGATGATTGCCAGTCTTTGACACCCTGATCAGGTCTGTTTGCAATTATTCTAGAGTGCAAAATAATCTCAAATTTAATTCACAAGTAAGGGGCAGTGGAAAATACCATTGTGAAATAAGAGATACCATGATAAGATATCTCAGCTCCTCCAAAAAGGGTTGTCATAGCTATTATACATCTTTTCTGGGGTTGAGATACAGTAGGTGTTTCTTTAGGATCTGATCAATGACATTTATGATTCTTTCAGGAGTTTTGTAATGGGGGTGCCTGGTGGCTCCATCAGTATAACATGTGACTCTTGATCTCAGGGTTGCAAGTTCGAGCCCCACACTGGGTGTAGAGATTACTTTAAAAAATAAATAAATAAACTTAAAAAAAAAAGCAGAATCTGCAAAAAAAAAAGAGAGAGAGAGAGGAGAGTTTTGTAATGTACTTGAACTACCGGATAAGCTGATTTGTAGGAAACTATTTGCTTGTTATCTATCCAAAGTCTACCTGATGATTTTTCAAATATATACCTTTGTGTGACTATCTTTTTTGAGAATTTAAATTGCTACTTCATAACTCTTATTATTATATATAATCATTTGACTGAGTGTCAGAAAGGACTTAAAAGGAGAGCTGATGATATAAAAAGGGAGTTAGACAGCTCAGTGACTCCACTAACTTAACATTTGACTGAAGATAATACCCCAGTGTTAAAGTATGCCTTAGTCAGTGTTTATGGTTTTCTGTATGAGAAAAGCTCACACATTAATCCTATCTCCTTATCTGGTAAAGTATACATTGGGATTGTAAACACAAGTAGTCTGGAATTCACTATTCTTTTAAGTAATAAAAATTCCATTAAGAAAATGTGTTTATATGTTGGCCCACTTTTATGTTCCTTTATTCAAAAACTTCCTTTGTTTTTAGAATAATAATCATTCATTTGTAAAACCAAATTCATTTGCAGTTTTTTTGTGTATGACGGTAATAAAAGTGGTTAAAATAATGACTTACTGAAAAAAGAAAGAAGGAAAGTTCCAATGCAAAATCTACATTAGACTTACTTTTTTTTTTAACATTTTATTTATTTATTTTGAGAGAGAGAGAGAGAGAGCATGAGCAGAGGGTAGTAGGGGCAGAGGGAGAGGGAGAAGCAGACTCCCCACCGAGCTGGAAGCCTAATGCAGGGCTTGATCCCTGGACCCTGGGATCATGACCTGAGCCGAAGGCAGACGCTTAACTGACTGAGGCACCCAGGCACCCTAGATTTACTTTTTTTCAGTTTATAGTTATAGCAAATATTACCCAGAAAATACCAGTTTTGTATTTTAACCCAACTAACATCTTTGGGAAGAAATGTGACCTCATTGAAAGGAAAGAATGCTGATGGTTAACTGGAATGGCAGGTTTACAGGATGTTTCTGATTTAACATTTGCCAAGTGAAAAAGCAACCGTGTTTCTCTGTTAATCCAGGACTCTTGGATCAGTAATGTCGTATGTATTAAGACTACTAAACCAGCAACTGCATGGATGTTGGTCCTCCCAAGGAAAAATCTGCAACCAGCGCAAACAAAAGATTATTTGAACTAATAAATTATTAGTAGTGGCCAGAGTACCATTTTCTTATTATTTCCCCCCAAATATCTCACTTTTTAGCTGGTAGAAGGTCTATAGCTAAATAACAAGAAGCAGGAATTTCCTCAAACTACTATTAAATTAATGAAACTAGAAGGCCATTAGACTGATGTGGCTCTAGCCTCATCATGGCTGACATAAAACCAAAATCTGAGCTTGTAAATGCCTCAAGGTTATGAAATCAAGACGCTAAGGACAACCAATCACAAACAGCCAACTGGGCTTTAAGCTGTAGCCAATCTAATCATTTCCTTTCTTTGCTTCCACACTTTCTCTGTGATAAATGTTTCCGCTGGTTCCTGTCTGCAGAGCGCTTCTAACCACATTTTGAATTGACTTTTGCTCAAAATAAACTCAAAATTTTTAATGTGTCTCGGTTTACCTTTTAACATTACCCGAAGTCAAAGAGGGTATGATGGGGATGATTGAGAATACAGGGACTTTTGTAAGATCCAAATGCAGTTAAGTGCAGCTGGTCCTCACAGGAGCTGAAAAGGAGAAAATAATCAAGTCTCTTTCTGTCTCCCAGTCTCTGTCTCTTTCTCTCTCTTACATACGCACACATGCACACACAGGCTCATACACATACTTTGTCTTGGATGTACATTGGGTTCATTCTTTTCTTTTTAGAGAATGGCTACTTATGCTTACTTCCCAGGTCCATCTGGTCTTTTACTTCAAGTTTTCAAACTGGCTAATGAAATCTCTGTGTCCCTATTTTTAGATTCCAGGAAGAGAGAATCGTTTTGGCCCTGGATTTGACACCCATGCTGAGCCCTGGGCCCATCAGTCTATAGTGGAAAGAGAGTCTGAATTCTGGCACAGATGATCAGCTGTGAGGTCTTAAATATGTCACTTTGTCAATCTGGGTTGCCGTTTGGGGATCCAGGCCTGGGGAGAGGCAGCTGAGTTAGAGGTAAAGGCCTGAGCCAGACAGGACAGGGTGTAGGAGCAGGCAGGCGTGGACAGGAAGGTAATTCTCCATCTCCATCCCTGCTTTGAACTTTGGAGCTTCATTTTTAGAATCACCTTAAGAGACTGTACCAGACACACAGAGAAGTAATTTTATTTTCTTTCTGTGTACTCCCTCCTCACCCCTGCCCTTTCCTATTTCTCTCAGTTCATTTCTTCCTCCTCTTTCCTTCACTTGCCCTTTAACGACAAAACAACAGTCTGAGGAATGCCAAAGACAGACTCTGGTGTGTGCGTCGGAGGCCATGAGGGAAGGCTGGAGGGCGGGAGGAGGGTTACAAGACCAGCCCGAGCCCGGGAGGCTGGCTCACAGCATATGGAGAAGGAGCCTCATTGTTCATTTTTACGGTACCTATTATTGAGCTTGTGGAAACGAGCAAATGCCAGTTTTGACCAACTCTGCTTTATTATTCCTGGGAACAAGATAATTCTACCTAATTTCTAAACTACACAAATGGAGATATCTAAAACAACCAATTTAAATTAATAGTCAAAACAAATAATAAGATAAATACCTCCTACTTATTTAAAAAATACAGTAACCCAAGTTTGATACTATGGAATTTTTAACTGAATTCTGTTAGTCAATTATAAAAATTTCAGTCATTAGGAAGTAAAGCCTGCCTATAGTCTAAAGGACCAAACCATCACTCTCTATATATATACCTTTTTTTTTCATCCAATATAATGAGCATCTATTATGTGCCAGGTGCTGGGGGTACAGTTACATGTAAAACCAAACATGGTTCCTGACCTCTACTGGCTCACATTCTGATGGGAGATACAGCTCATGAACGAAGTAATTACATTAAATACCTGTAAAACTGTGACTGGGACAAAAGCTCTAATGGAGAGGTGTGAAGGGGGATCGTGCTTAGGGCACTCAAGAAAGGTTTTCCTGAGGAATGGATGACTCTGCTGAAATCTAAGGAATGAATGGAATTTAACCAGGAGAAGGGGGTCAAGGAGAACATACCAAGCCAAGGGACCCACTGAGAAAATGTCTTGGGACAAGAGAAAGACAAGAATGAGGGATTGAGGGAAGTTCTGGGAGAGAAGCCTGACTGGAGGCTGTGATTCAGTGACACAGACTTGGTGGGCGAGGGAGTCAAGGAGTGGATCTAAAAGGCATTCAGGACATAAAACTGATAGGACTTGGTGATGGAGGGCGTATTAGGCATCTACCATTGCCTAATAAAGTACCACAAACTTAGCGGCCTAAAGCCACATCCATCTAGTATCCCACCGTTTCCATGGGTTGGGAGTCTGGGCACATCTGGGTCCTCTGCAAGGCTGCAGTCAGGTGTTGGCCAGGGCTGAGCTCTCGTCTGAGGCTCAACAAGGAGGATCTGCTTCAAAGCTCAGACAGCTGTTGGTGGCATTCGTTTCCTTGTGGGCTCTTGGATTGAAAGCCTCAGTTTCTCATGGACTTGTCACCTGGAAGCCATCCTCAGTTCCTTACTGTGGTCCTCTCCACAACATGGTGGCTTGCTTCTTCAATGCCAGCAAGGGAGGGAGGGTCCCCAAGCAGGATGGGTGTCACAGACCTAGGGGGATGCTGGAAAGTGCTTCAGAGACTGGGGTTTGTGGTAGGTAGTTTTGCCTAACTAACTTTGCTGTGGATTGGGTGTCAGAAGAGGAGGTAATTCCCGGACGGATGCCTTAATCAATCTTATCTAAAAGGCCGGAGGCCCAGATAAAGCTTACTTGTACTGGGCGGGACAGAGGGAGGTTCGGTCATTTCCGTGGCTTGGACTACGCTCACAGTTTGTGTGTGTTCAGACATGATGAGAGTGGTCTCGTTTTCTTCGTCTGTCGGAGGCTGATGTCCACGTTGGCTCAAACTGTGTCCATTCAGCAGGAGGACGCCAAGGCCCCGCTGTGCGCACGGCGTTGGTCCCAGGCCGGGGGGCTCACCCGCTGCTTCTCCGGGGCACTTCGCGGAAGCGCCCTCTTTCCCGCCTGCCACCAGCCTGCACTGGCGCGGACAGGTCGACGGAAGCACCCTGCACCCTGCGTTTCCCGGGGCTTCGGGGCTAGTGCCCGGGGTCACCTCGCCTTCTCCGTCTCTACAGCGATCCAGGAATGCGGGCCTGCCGAGGCGGTGTGAGGACGAAGGGACCGAACGCCTTCCCCGACCTCAGGGCCCGCTACGCTGCCACTAAGCTCCAACATTTCGGTCCACACCGGCCTTCTAGGAACCGGATGCCCGTCCAAGCGAGAGCAGGAAGGTATATATACCTTTTGATACCCTTGTTAAACATAAATCCATCTCATTCTTTTATAATTATACTCTCTGCTTATTGGCCTGGACCAGAATCCAGTTCGAAAGTCCACACGTTGCAGATAGAAGTGATTTCAAAAGCACAACTTACCAGAGGGTCAGGGGTTGGCAGAAGCATGTATAGTTAGTTGTGTCTCTGCTCTTGAATGCCCATGTCCATGAACTTAGTTTTACTTACCCATTGCCCAGTGCTTGATTTTTTTTTTTACAGAAATGGCTGATGATCCAATTTTATCTGATTTAGGTTTGCGTTCTTGAATGTACAAGCTAACGATGCATACATAACAGAAGGAAATGTGTGTTAAATGTCTTATAGACCTTCTGAAAATTTTTCTTCTAGAAAATGTCCTATGGAATCTAATGATATCATATAAACACTTGATTTGATTTCTCACCAGAATAAAACATCAGTGGTACCTCTCCCAAACTCATAGCTTGACAATTTATTACTCAATTAATGATGCAAAGAAGCTCATGTGCTTCTTTCTTTATTATATATTCTCATTATGGTTTTACTAATATGGATCCAATATACACTGAATTCCATGCTAAGCTGACTTATACAATAGTGAGACTGTCATAATTTATTTATTCTACCAAGTGTTTATAGGATATTCATATTTACATATTAGTATTTATACCATAGGAGTCTACGCTTAGTGCTAGTATTCAAAATCTAGGAGAAAAATGATTCTTTTGGTATTTCACTTTTAAAATGATGTATACTAATTAATAGATGGTACTGTATGCTGCTTTGTAAGCAGAAACCAGAGAAAACTGGGTCATGCATCCTTTTTACTCTTGCATCCATTCATGTACAATGTGAAATCAGTTTTCGTGTCTCATATTTATTAATTTATTTCAAAACAAAACCAAAACCAACCTTGTGATCTTGCCAAAGAAATTGAAACAAGTTTTTTCCTGGCAAGGACTGGATCAGAGTAAATAAAGTTTATTATGCTGTCCTTCGGCCTATGGCCAGATCATTCACAACCCCCTTGATTTGAATTTTTTTATGGTCAGAATCCAAACTGCTTCTTTGTAATACTATAGTGTGATATGTGTAAAGCCATTTAGGACTGTGGTGGGTACTGACTTGAATTTATTCTGTGAGATTATTTATTCAAATTTTCTTTGAATGAAGACAATACAAAAAAATGCATTTTTTTTTCAAAAAAATGTTTTAACTATTTGTTGACACTAAGACCTATAAATTGTAATGTAAATGCAATTAATCTTTTTAAAAAAGAAAATCTACCTGTATTAGTCTAATACTTTAGTAGGTGGCAGGGATAAACAACATTGTTTTTTTTTCAATAATTTACGATAAGAATTACATTTCAGTGCTAAGTGTGAATGATATTCCAAGTTGGTAAAGGCAAGTAGTCAATGTGAATTCTTTAGTGTTTCATTACACTACAGTAGAATAAAGAAGAGTTGGGAAAATAGCTACATCTGACCTTCATCTTCCTCACATGTAACATGGAGACAGATGATCCTGAAGGCCTTAGCAGATATTATTCCTACTCAGTGGTTTGCAAAGAGCCCAGGGTGGTGCCCGTAGTGGGCTTCCATTAGTCAATTCTAAGAAGAACCTGAACAAAACAAGTCTGGCTTTCAGAATCTCTGAAAACAGAGCTTGCTTTTGCTTTTCCTTTGCTTGGCAACTAGATGAACTTTGGCTTATGGCAAGGCAAGCTTGCTCTTTGCTAGAGAACTTTGTGGACACATCTGCTTCCATGAGTGTTTCAATATAGCAGCATGAATATCATCCAAATTATTAAATAAATGAAGGCAGTTTCCTAAGGGGGCTGCCATCTGCTTTGTCTACTAGCCCTAAGGGGATTGAGCATATAAAATCATGTTTTGAAAAACATCAGAGAAAATGAGTCAAGAAACTGCTGATCAGAGAATCCAGACCATTGACTTCATATTTACAATACTGAAACATATTTAAAGCTCTTTGCTTTAAACCTTTACAAATAATTTAAAGAGTATTGCCCTCACAAAATAGAGGGTTTTTTGTTTGTTTGTTTGTTTGTTTTTTGTTTTTAACCGGAGAAGATACGGATTTTAGATTTTGTGAGCACGGAAAAAAATAAATGTTCTCTCTCCCGGCTTTCCTGAGCCTTCTTTAAAGCCAGAGAATTGGTTTCTCATTCAGTATTGTAGGTAGCTTTAGAGTGCTGCCACCAAAAACAACTACAAAGCACTTTGTGAATATAGATTCTATCCAAAGGCTAAATGAAAATCTATAGCAGAAAACAATAATAAAGATTGCACCCCAGGTAGTAGGCACATCATTTTAGCAATTTAATAAAATTGTAACACATAAGTAAACATATTACTTCTCTAATGTATTGATGGTCAGGTAATAGTTGGCAATAGGAATGGATGATTTATGAATTCATGAATTATTCTTTTGCTTAGTCTTTAATTCTGGAAACTAAATGTGTAAGTCATGTCATTCTTTGTATTACAGAAAAAGAACTCTTCCATCAGGCCTAAAAATGTAAGTGGAACATATTTGTGTAATGCAAACATATTTTTCACTATTAATGGCCGCAACCTGCCAGTGATGAAGGTACAATTTGCTATCTGGATACACAATTAAAGGTGCCTAGCTTGTCATTTGGGTTGAAGAATTGTATGTTAACGTGAGGGAATTACCACTGGATTCTAGTCCTACCAACTGTATCTTTCTTAGACACATGTTTCTCTACATTTGCCTTATGGGCTTGTTTTGTACAGTGATCATATCTGGCATGCAGTGATTATACAGTGATACAAAGTTCTTTGCTCACATGCCATATGTAAGTCATGGGTCCTGTGGTTTCCATTTAATAGATGTTTATTCAGCTGTCCTGATTGTTATTAAATGAAGTCCCAGTTCCTTGTCTGAACGCTGCACCACACGTGCCCTGTGGGTGAGAGAAAACTCTGTCTGTACTTTATTGTCCTAATCAGTTAAGCAAGAACTTGGCATAAAATAGCTTACCCTCTGGGCCTAGATGTCTAAACCTGGATCTTTCTTTAGTGGCCTCTCTCTTGTAGCCACTACTCCCTCAGCCAGAGTCTCTGGGAGCATATTCTGTGCATGACTTCTCCCTGCCGAAGTCCCTATCACCTTCCCAGGTTGCCATCTTAGCAGAATTTGAAATGGTAGCCCACCAGGAACGATCTCTCATTCCTTGCCCGTGCCATTGGTGGGAGTATAGTTACTTCCCAAATGCTCTTCTCTACCTTTCCCTCCACAGGGCATGTGTCAAGCCAATGCCAGACATCACGGTGTCTCTCAATTGCAGGCAACAAGTTATAAACCCTCCAAGTGGTTCCCTGAAAGCCTGCTCTCTTTAGGCTAAAGCGAAGGAAGAAATACTGGCCCTCCCTTGCTCTTTGGGCGCAGCGTGTCACCCCTCTGAAGAAGGGTGGGGACCCCTCAGGGAACCACTCCCTCCAGGAAATCTCCTCACAAATCTCCTTCAACACTTCTATGTCACTAAAATGGATAAGAAGGGATTAAAAAAAACATGGGGGTAGTTTTATGGTACCTCCTTTGGAATTTGTTAGTGGTAGAATAGCTCTATGTTATAGAAATAATAATAACAACTAAATAACATTTATCAAATGCTTACTATTGCCAGATATTGTGTGTGTGCTATTTTATTTAATCTGTTAAAAAGAAAACCCTGCTATAAAATAGGTCCTAGTTTCTTTTTTTTTAAAGATTTTATTTATTTATTTGAGAGAGAGAATGAGATAGAGAGAGAGAGAGCATGAGACGGGGGGAGGGTCAGAGGGAGAAGCAGACTCGCCGCTGAGCAGGGAGCCCGATGCGGGACTCGATCCCGGGACTCTGGGATCATGACCTGAGCCGAAGGCAGTCGCTTAACCAACTGAGCCACCCAGGCGCCCATAGGTCCTAGTTTCTAATTAAAAAAATAGGATACTGAAGCAGAGAGAACTTTAGTTACATGTTCAAGGCCACATAGCTAATTAAAGGCCTGGCATTTTAATTTTGAGAGACACACTTAAACTTCTTCATTGCAATTGCTTCTTCATTACTATTAAACGAATCAGTGATTATATTAGCCTCACTTTCCATTATCCCCTAGGATTTTACACAGTCCCTGCCAGAAGATAGGCTTCAAATTTTTATTGGATGGGTCAAAAAAACAAGTGACAAAACTCTAAAGTTTCTATAAAATAGACTACAGTCTTTAAGGCAAAAGTTTTTTCCCTACAATTGAGTCAATGTATGAATTTGTGGGGGGAGGGCACAATTCAGGCCAGAACACCTGGTAATAACTGTTAACAACCTCTTTTGGAAATATCCTCCCAGATTTGTGTTGTCAACTAATTTGAGAAAATGGTATTTTTCAATGAAAAGTTTTTATTATTTATTATTATTTTTTTAAGATTCTTTATTATTTATGTAAAAGAGAGAGGGGCTCCTGGGTGGCTCAGTCGTTAAGCATCTGCCTTTGGCTCACGTCATGATCCCAGGGTCCTGGGACTGAGGCCTGCATCGGGCTCCCTGCTCCGCGGGAAGCCTGCTTCTCCCTCTCCCACTCACCCTGCTTTTGTTCCCTCTCTTGCTGTGTCTCTCTCTGTTAAATAAATAAATAAAATCTTTTAAAAAAAAATGAAAGAGAGACAGAGAGAGAACATGCACAAGCAGTGGGGAGAAACAGAGGGAGAGGGAAAAGCAGACTACCCACTGAGCAGGGGGCTCAATGCAGGGCTCGATCCCAGGACCCTGAGATCATAACCTGAGCTGAAGGCAGATGCTCAAGCCACTGAGCCACCCAGGTGCCCCTTTCAATGAAAAGTTTTCGCTACAACTTAGTTTACCTGGGAGAAACATGCTCAGAATCCGTCAACCTTGTTTTACAAACAGATTTTGTTTGTGGAATCCAAACTCCTTCTAACTCTCTGGTGACTAACAAAATTCATGTAAGGGAGATCAGAGTCTTTACATGTTCTGATCTCTGAGGGCAAATTATTCCCCAGGAACCCGAGTAAGCTGCACTTGTTAGCAGGGTCAGCAGTGAACAGAGAAAGGAGACTTGGAATCTGGCTCATTAGCTTGTAACTCCGAAGATTCCTTGTTCATTTAAAAAGAGGTCAGCATCTTAGCTCCATTTTTTGGTTTCATTACAGCTTATTCTTCTCTGCAGAACTCTTCTTTGATTTCTAAGTTTTTAGAATTTTCTTGGCAGGATTTGCTAGAGCTGCCCTTAATAGTCTCTTAATAACCAGTTTTGGAATTTTCCGTAATAAATGCTTTTCACAATTGGTAATTGTAAACACCATATGCCTTCTGTTTATTTAATTCTTCTCAAGCCTTCCTCAAATCCATATTTATAATTTAAAAAACAAGTTGGCTCTATGGGATTTAGACTTGTTAAAGAGAGACGGTGCATTTTTAAGTCCAGGCTCTGTAGCCAAATTTCCCGGGTTTGAAATCTGGCTCCGCAATTTATAATCAGCGTGTCTTGGGAAAGTTACTTAACGTCTCTGTGTCTCCGCTTCCTCATCTAAAGGAATTGATTTATTTAAAAGGACTTAGAATTAACTTAGAATGCTGCTTGGCACAGAGAAACACTCTGTAAATGTTAGCTGCCAAAATTTGTGTTGCTGTTGTTTTTACTGAGTAGTGTGGATGGCCCTCGGCAGTTGAGGAAACTCCATGATGCCACTTCTTGCTCTTCAGAACCAGCTGCCAGGGGAGGTCACGCGCAGGTTCCAGAAAGACCAAACCTCTGGAGGGTTGCACGAGTGGACTCTGGGCTCGTGGCTTGTCCTTGTCCATCCCTTGCAAGCTGGGGACATGACTGAAGCCAACTGATACCAGCTTTCAACCCTCCCCTCCCCTCCCCTTCACACCCCTAACCTGCTCCCCTGACCACTAGCTGGTAGTAGACACTGGACTTTGGGATTTAGCTTTCTCTTCACGTTTGTGAGCATGGGCTTTTTTTTTTTTTTTTTTTTTTTTTACATAGCACTGGGAAGGCATTAAGGTTTCGTTTAGAGAATGTCTCATCTCCTTTGGTACTTTCTGCCACAGTTCCATCCACCATCAGGTGAATGCCCTACCGCCTAGTCCTCTTCATGTCCTCCAGGTGCTCAGATCCATCCTGGGGGAAACCCCTGGGCTGGTCTCCTCAAAGGGCACAAGAAATCATAGAAAGTTCCAAACTTGAGAGACTGAGATGAGGAGGAGCGCTTGAGAAGGTAAGTTAGTATGCCAGCGAGATGCTGCAGATTTGCAAAGCCGCTTCTTGCAGCACAGACTTTGGAATAAGTCAGAGTGATCTGAGCCATCGGGCAGGTCTCGCAGCTTTGGTAAGCTTCAGTTTCCTGATGAACAAAATGGAGTTAACTGTATTTCCTACTTATGGGTTGACTGTGGTAAAGATTTTTAAGTTTATATCTAGTTATCTTTCTATCATGTCTCTAGATATAACTTCATCTGGGGCCTAACACATTGTAAGTATTCAATAAATATACTGTAAGAAAGAAAGAAAGAAAGAAAAGAAAAGAAAGAAAAGAAAGAAAGAAAGAAGAAAGAGAGAGAGAGAGAGAGAAAGAAAGAAAGAAAGAAAGAAAGAAAGAAAAAGAAAGAAAGAAAGAAAGAAAGAAAGAAAGAAGGAAAGAAAGAAAGAAAGAAAAAGAAAGGGAGGAAGGGAGGAAGGAGTGGCATATTTCTACTCAAGGCAGCTGGGCTGGCCCCTTGTTGTGCTCTCTCTCTCTCTCTTGAACTAAGCCGTAGCCACCAGAGACATTTGTGTCTAAGCCAAAACAATTATTTGGAGAGGCAGGTGGCTGCTGTCCTGGCCTGAGCTTTTCTAGATGAGGTGTAGAGTACAGGCTGAGGGGAGGAAGCAAGTGGAGTAGAGCAGGCTGATGGTAAAGATGATGAAGTGATTTGTGTTCACAGGAGAGGATTAGATATGGTCTATAGGATTCATTTTCAACTTCCTGAGAAAACACAAATGTTAAGAAGAACTTTTGGGAGATAATGCTGCTCTTCAGATTCAGGTTCAACCAAGAGAGTTCTGTTTGACAAAATGTTTGATACACTGTCAGGAACATTTGCCTTGATGACATATCATTTTGTAGTCTGATGAAAGCAATGACTAAGATGGGGTGCATTTCCAGGCAGACATTTTCTTGTGGTGTCCCCGGTCACTTCACTAACTGGATACTTACCTGCTTGCTTTCTTCTTTCTTTCTTCCTTTCAATATTTTATTTATTTGACAGAGAGAGACACAGCAAGAGAGGGAACACAAGCGGGAGTTGGAGAGGGAGAAGCAGGCTCTCCGCTGAGCAGGGAGCCCGATGCGGGGCTCGATCCCAGGACCCTGGGATCATGACCTGAGCCGAAGGCAGATGCTTAACGACTGAGCCACCCAGGCACCCCACTTACCTGCTTTCTTGCATGTATAACTGCCCTTCTTTATAATTTTCCAGACACTGTGGCCAGTGAGCATTGCAACTATTCTAGTCTCCCCCTACACCAACTCATATGTCCTCTGTTATTTATCAAGTAGTATATATTCAGTGTCCTTGTCTTCTGGTAGCACTTGTTACCATCATCTGTGCTAAATTCAGGGATTCCCTGATTTTTTACTTGGGAGGAAGCAGGAAAAACATCAGTATCAGCTCAAACAGATTACAGAAACTGCTTCGTCATGAAGTATCCCAAGGAGCTCCAGTCTGACCTTTGAGCAGAGTGCCCTGAGAAATTAGTGAAAACTGGCAAAAAAGGATAGAAATGGCTTCAGAAATTCAGGAAAAAAAATTCATTTAGGTTGTGTGTTTTCCATCCTGCAGAGACCATCTTCTTCATTTTACATCTTTGCCTTTTTCCTATTATTTCTGTAGCCCTCTTTTGCCCTGGTAACATCTCCTTTCAAAAAAGCTAACAAATTCACTCTTGGGTGTAAATTCATTTAGCTATCAAGTTGCCTAAGTAGTGTAGGGCCAACATCCAGCGGGTTAGTGAATTTCGCTTCCTGCCCCCTGTGAGTGTACTTCATAACTTGGTAGCAATTTCAGGAATGAATTACATAAACTTAGAGGGTTTCCTCTCTCCAATGGATTGATACTGATTAAGCATCAAAGTCTTGGAAGAAGCATTAAGTGGAACTTCAGGCTACCTGAAGCAGATGAAATATATCATGGAGGTGAATGAGTCATCCCGAAGACCCTGAAATCAGTGGACCTAGTTGTTTGGAGCTTCCAAATGGTTAGTGATGGCTCCTGGGAGTTACAGCTTCTCTGGAAAGTTATCACCAAGCCTTTTTTTAGGAATACCATACATTTTCATTGACTATTGTTGCAGGAGTCAAAGAATTTAAAGACTGTTCTTGCAGAGGAAAACAGGGGAAGGAGAAAAAGTGACTCCTGTCAAGGACACACACATCCAAATATCTAGCAACCATGGGAGTTTGTTATTACCAAACATTCAACGTAAATATATCACCAACTTTTCCTTTTTATTATATGAAAAAGGCACAATGGCAGTTATATAAGGATGTCTGCTTTCCATCTTTTTTTTTTAATGAAGATTTTATGTATTTATTTTTGAGGGAGAGAAAACAAGCGGGGGGAGGGGCAGAGAGAGAGGGAGAAGCAGGCTTCCCGCTGAGCAGGGAGCCCAATAGGGGACTCAATCCCCAGGACCCTGGGATCATGACCTGAGCTGAAGGCAGATGCTTAACTGACTAAGCCACCCAGGTGCCCTGCTTTCCAACTTTTTCTCAAAAGGGTTTGAAACAATCTTATAAAAGTGGACTATCATAGAGAAAGAGTGGTTAGAGCTATTGCTGCCTTTTCAGAAACCTCAAAGACTCACAGAAATCTTTAACGGTCTTTCCTGTGGTCCATCACGTTTTTCTACAGGTCAGTGGATAAAGTTAAGGGCATCAAAGCTCAGACACCCCTACTCCAGAGTGGCAACTAATCTCCTTTGTCTGTTTTATTTATCCTGTTTATACTGACTCTAGTCCATGGCCTCTGAGCAAAAGGAATCCATTTTTAAGAAGATACCCTTTTAAGAAAAATTTTTTAAATTAACATAATGTATTATTTGTCTCAGGGGTACAGGTCTGTGATTCGTCAGTCTTATACAATTCACAGCGCTCACCATAGTACCTACCCTCCCCAATGTCCATCACCCAGCCACCCCATCCCTCCCACCCCGCTCCACTCTAACAACACTCACTCAGTTAGTTTCCTGAGATTGAGTCTCTTATGATTTGTCTCCCTCTCTGGTTTTGTCTTGTTTCATTTTTCCCTCCCTTCCCCTATGATCCTGTCTTGTTTCTCAGATTCCTCATATCAGTGAGATCATATGATACTTGTCTTTCTCTGATTGACTTATTTTGCTTAGCATAATACCCTCTGGTTCCATCCACATCATTGCAAATGGCAAGATTTCATTTTTTTTTTTTTTTTGGATGGCTCCATAATATTCCATTGTATATATACACCACATCTTCTTTATCAATTCATCTGTCGATGGACATTGGGGCTCTTCCCAGGGAGTTTGGCTATTGTGGACATTGCTGCTATAAACATTGGGCTGTATGTGCCCCTTCAGATCTCTACATTTGTATCTTTGGGGTAAATACCCAGTAGTGCAATTGCTGGGTCACAGGGTAGCTCTATTTTCAACTTTTTGAGGAACCTCCATACTATTTTCCAAGTGACTGCACCAGCTTGCATTCCCACCAACAGTGTAGGAGGGTTCGCCTTTCTCTGCATCCTCGCCAACATCTGTCATTTCCTGACTTGTTAATGTTAGCCATTCTGACTGGTGTGAGATGGTATCGCATTGAGGTTTTGATTTGGATTTCCGTGATGCCAAGTGATGTTGAGCATTTTTTCATGTGTCTGTTGGCCATTTGGATGTCTTCTTTGCAGAAATGTCTGTTCATGTCTTCTGCCCATTTCTTGATTGGATTATTTGTTCTTTGGGTGTTGAGTTTGATAAGTTCTTTATCGATTTTGGATACTAGCCCTTTATCTGATACGTCATTTGCAAATATCTTCTCCCATTCTGTTCGTTGTCTTTTGGTTTTGTTGACTGTTTCCTTTGCTGTGCACAAGAAGAAGATACCCTTTCCATCCACCTCATACATAAATGGCCATATTTTATGGTCAAATAATTGCATACCCAGTTTTATTTGTTGAGTTATTTATATGAATGTCACTATATCAAGAACCCTTCCCTGACCACAATGTCTAAAGCACTTCCCCATTCCAGCCCATTTCAAAACTTATTATCATTTATTTTACTTTACTTATCTTCTTAGCATTTTTATCACCACCTGATATATATTTATTTGTTTGTTTGCTCTCTTAGCTTACTGTGTATCTTGAGTGCCTAGAATAGCACTGGAGGGATAGGCACTCAGTAGATATTGCTTGAATGAATGAATAATATATTCTATAAAGATAAAATTTAAGCCATATTTAGGCATGTATCCAATGTATTTATCATTGTAAATCATAAAAATATATGAAGCCATGATGTGATTGTTAAAGTCGATGGACTTTGGAAGCACAGGAACCTGGGTTAAAATCCTGATGCAACCATTTACAGTGCAGTATTCTTAATCCTTTTTTTATTCAAAAATGGAATATCTTCTTTTCATTATTATTCACTTCTAATTCTGTTTTAAAGAGTAGGAATGATGTATGCAAAATGCCAAACATGGCTCAGTTTGTGATAATTGTAGTATTCACAAAAGAGAAAGAGGTTTCAACACTAGAATAACAATAGTAACGAAAACTAGAACACCTAGAATGTTTATTATAGCTATGAGAAATTCTTAGAATTTTATGAAATTATTTTTCAAGTAGTGTCAGGTGGTTGTTGGCAAGTTGTTGATTGCTACCTGTTATAATAATGGATCTTTCAACTCAAGAGTTAATGTTACCACACACATCAAAAAATAAAAACTCTTTAGGCTTATGCTGTGTGTGGATATAGAAAATGACCAGGGAATCTGTTTTTTTTTAGTTTTTTCCTCTCTCTTTTAAAAACTGTGTTAAAACATCAGAATACCCCTAATTCCTTTTGAATAGCTCTGCCCCTTTGGGATTCTGTGTTTATACAGAGAAAATAAAAACAAAAATTCTGGCTTATAGAATTCCCAGTGGTTAAGGACCAAAGTAGGGCCCAGCAAAACTTACCTTGCTGAGGGGACTACAGGTGAGAAACTTCCCAGATCCTCACTGAAGGTGGAGGTGAGGGAATGTCTCCAAATGTCCAAGAAACAAAAACTCAGATTTAAATATTTCCAAAGCCCCAAAAGCAGAAGAAGATCATCAGTGCTGTAACAGTTAAAGAACCTTCCTATTGTCTTACCCCTATGATTGCCCCAAACCTCAACTCTAAAGGATCTTAGTGTGCAATATGGGGGATGAAGATGGGAAATAAGAAATTTTGATTATTCCCACTGTCCTGACTCCCACTTACCCCATCTAGGATTTTATAATGAGATTGGCATTATCATTGGCATTTTACAATGATATGGTCCTGAGCATTTTACTTATTAAGCGAGTCTCTCTTTGGTTACATGGAGTAACTGGATACAGTTTGCTTTACCACCAAGGAACAGAAAACTTCCTCGAGGAGAGGTGAAAGAAGAAATGATTCTATGGATCAATATCTTTATTCTTTTTCCAAATAACAGAAGGATTTGAGAAGATTGGATCCTCCCTGAACAAGTTTTTGTTTTAAATGTTTTAATATAATCACATTATATGTGCTGTTCTCTTGTAGTTAGATGGAGTTTTGTGACTAATTCTGATTTATGGGCTATGAGTGCAAGTGGTGACTGATATTGATACATAGATGATAGATGATAGATGATAGAGAGGTGATACCGAAAAGAGCAAATAAGCTCCCAGTGTGCTCTCTTCCCCAACCACAGCCTCTCTAGAGGCTACATCTTTCAGGTATAAGACTACATGAGGGGAACCCCATTAGCCTGGGTCCCCTCATGGTGAAGTGGACCAGATTCTCCTAGTGACTGTTTTTGGTTATGTAGCTTGAGTGGGAAACAGATCTTGCTATGGGAGCTGTGGAGCTTTGGGGGTTAATGTGTTATCATAATGTAACCTAGCCTATTCTAAATAATAATATATCCACAAATTGATCATTTTCTTTGTACTCTTCATTCTATCCATCTCAAACCTTCCACCTAGGGTTACTTTCCTTTTCTTTAAAGTATATCTATTCTTTGATGTAGGTTTATTGGTGGTAACTTCTTAGTTTTTATTTGTCTGAAAGTATCTTTAGTTCTTCTTTGTGCTTAAAGGATATTTTTGCTGAGTATGTAAATCTAACTTGGCAATTATTTTCTCTCCGCACATTGAAGATAGTCTCACTACTTTCTGGCTTTCCTCGTTGATAAGAGGTCCACTGCTCTCTGTTCCTTCTCTGAAGTTAATTTGTATTTTCTCTCTAGTTTCGCTCTTTGGTTTTCTTTTGGATAATTTTTGATTTTTGTTTGGTTGTGCTTAGCTTCTCTTTACTATTTCTAGAAGTAGATTTCTTTTCACATATTCTTCTTGAATTTTTCAGTTGGAATCTTTTATTATTTCTGAAATTAATATCATTTCTTTGGTCATCTTCTCAGTCATCACCTGTTCAAATATTTCTTCTACCTCATTTTTCTTTTTTCTCTTTCTAGAACTCCAGTTAGATGAATATATATAACAATTTCTCACTTCATTGATCGATTGATTACTTCTAATCAATGTATATTAATTGAGCATCAAGCATTTGTGTTAAACTTGCTCATGTTTCACCATAGGTGAAATCTTTATTTAAATCATGTATCTTCTTTGGCAAATCTTAAATGAAATTTAAATAAAGAAATAAGACATTAAAAAAATATTTTTTCCTCCCACTGTTGTTCTTAATTTTACTTATCACATTTTTCATTTCTTAAAGATATAATTGGTTTTTTTTCAAATACCTTTGGTTACTTAGAGTTTATTGTTCCTTGCACTATTTTCAAGTTTGTTTTTAATTTCTTTAGGCATATCGACAGCTATTTTAACCATGCTTGTCTGTTCCTGCAGGCTCTTTCTCAAGATAATTTATTTCCTTGCATGTCGGTGAATTTTGAAGCTGAGTACATATTTGGTTGATCTTTTCATACAGAAAACCTACTTGATTAAATTGAAGATACGTCCATCCTGATAGTATTTGTGTTTGCTTTTGCTGGAGCCGGGGAACACTCCTCATCTGGAGCTAATTCAGCCCCTCTACCATCACTGGTTCAATCTCAGAATTTTAGGTTTGGTGTTTTCAACTAATCAGCATTTGCCTTCAGGTCAACCCTGCTTTTTGCATATTCTCAAAACTTCCTTCTTTGATTTCAGTTCATAGGTTGTGATGAATTGGTTGGCACTTAGGCAATATCTCTTACTTCTTATGAAAAATAAAAATTATGTTTTATCCAGGATCTAGCTATTTTATACTAAGAGGTTCTTCAAAAGCATCTACTCCTCCATATTGTTTGAAGAGGTACTTCTAGTAATTTTGTGATCAAAAATAATTATTTAACCATATATCTTTGATCATCTGGAGTATATGCTGGTGTGAAGCTAGACTTCTACTATTATGACCCAGCTCTCCATCTTTCTCCTCTGTCTCTGTATGTCACTAACATTTCACACTTCTCCTTATATGAGCACATGCCACTTGCAAATGTGTAAGATACATGGATTCTAGAGTGTTACTATGCACCTTTTTTTTGTGTGCTTGTCTTGTACATGTAAATTTATTTGTAACACACTCCAAGGTGACTGTCATGGCAGTAATGAGATTTGCACTCTGAACTGATGAGAGCATTTTTAATGAACCATTGTGGTTGCTGGCAGGAAAACTCTTTTCTAAACCACATAAAGGCTTGTCATTATATATGTGCATGTATTTTTAAATCCTGAAAATATTCCAGAATTCCAAGAAGTATCAATGATATGTGACTTATACCTGACAAACTGAGACATTTTGAAACCTAATAAATGCTAGAGCTGAGGTCTGACACACATTGTATGATTTGTGGTAATTGTTAAGGCTATTTTTGGAGTTCATTTTGGTGCCTAAATAGGAATGCATAGAGCACTATTTTGGGCATATTTTATAACTGCTTCATATTATTCAGCACTATTAAGATTGCTGGGTTATTTCCCCATTTCCCATCATCATAATACTTGAGGGAAAATGTCTCATTTTTTAAGGAACACTTTTAAAAACTGTTTGAAATTCCACATGTCAACTCCATGAAAAGTCTCTGAATAGATGCAGACTGCACTCTTGCCAGATACCACCTGCCAAGTGGTCTTGGTCTCTGCCCATCATTTTCTCTCCCTCTCCCTTCCCTATCTCCCCTAGCTTGGCCCACTGACTTAGCTACCCGCCAACTCAACCCACCTCCAGCTTCTAGCCAGTTCCAATTTGAGGCATTAAAACTGAATGTCTCTGCTTCAAATGATTAAGGACACAGTGCTCGATGTTAACTCTTATACTGCAAAGTGGTGCCTTGGGTTGTCCTAATTGTCAACTTAAGATGACAATTGAAAGATGAAAACTTACGGCCTACCTTTTTCTCCAAGTAACAGCCTGTTCTCTCTTCTTGGATCCTGTAGGATTGCTATTAAACACTGATGGGTCCCTTTGCTTGGCAAAGGCTTTAGTTTCTCCATCTAAGAAATTTGAAAACACATGTTTCTCTTAAATTAATGTATTTGTCCTACAGTTTCCAAATCATGTTTCACAATAAGAGAAGCTTCCCAGAACCCCACTAAGCATTGGTCCCTGATCCCTGAGGACAGATTTCTCTAAATGCTGGGACTCCTTGGATTTCCGAGCATTGCTCAGTATTATTTCTGCTGCCAAGCTCCTTTTATCTGCCCAGCATACCTACGTTATTTGTCTGGGAACCATCATGCCATTTCTTAACTGGACTTGAGACCAGAGTTTGCTGAATACCTTAGGCATTGAATCCTTGTCACTTCAGAGGGTAGATGAATTACCAGGATCTAGTTCTTCTTAGCCTCTTTATCTTTTTGCTCTACATCTTTGAGAAATATATCTCACTTATCTTACCTCACTGAAGAAAATAAATTTCTAAAAACTGAGAACTGAAAAAGGAGGTTTTTTTTTTTACCTGTCCCATTATAATATCATGTATCAATTCTGCTTTGATATATTAAGTACCTTGATGCCTTTCTTCTTCTTCTTCTTTTTAAAGATTTTACTTACTTTTTGACAGAGAGAGACAGACAGTGAGAGAGGGAACACAAGCCTGGGGAGTGGGAGAGGGAGAAGCAGGCTTCCCGCTGAGCAGGGAGCCCAATGTGGGGCTCGATCCTAGGACCCTGGGATCATGACCTGAGCCAAAGGCAGACGCCTAACAACTGAGCCACCTAGGCGCCCGAAGCCTTTCTTCTTGAAAAAAATTATAGTACGTTAGATGAAGGAGAATTCAGAGATCATTTTGCAAAGTACTTTCATAGGTAAGGAAATGTAGACTTGCTATTTTAAAGTGGCTTTCCCAAGATCACATAGAAAGAAACTAATTCTTGCTGTCTTACCTGAATGAAGGTTAGAGAGAATGAGTGTGTTTTATATACTTTAGACTTTAGTTACCAATGTGCAGCAGCCTCTTAATTTCAATGCTCAGCTGACTGATATCTGCAGGATTCCACTAGCCTTTGAATTTCAAGGAATAGACCATTGAATTAAATCAATACTGGAAACAAGCTTCAGAGAGATTTTCAGTTTTATAGCATTGTTTGAAAACTAAGTGAATCCATCAGCTTTTAGACTCACATACTAGTAGTGACTAAGACAATGTCAGTAGGGGGCAGCCAGCTACTAAAATTTAGAACACGCTGCTTCTTGGCTTTTCTATTTATCCTAAACTTTCTGAATCAGATTTTATAAAATACTTATGTAAAGAATAAGAATTTGTTCACTTTCTACTCCAACTATTTCAATGCCAACTGGTAGACTGAAAACCAATTCTGACACTAACCACCCAGAGCTAGTGTCAGACTTCACAGATTTAAAGGCAGGGTCCTCACCAATACCAACCCCACTTCGCATGCCAGCCACAACTTCAGTGAGGTCCCCAAGCTACTCACATTTCTGAGTGGCTGGGTGTAAAGTTGGTGGTTCCCATAATCCCCTCAGGTTTGATAATTTCCTGGAGTGATTCACAGAAGTCAGGAATAGTGCTGTCCTTATGACTACAGTTTTATTACAAAGGGTAAAATCAGGAAGACCAGCCAGCTGAAGAGATGCACAGGGCAAGGTCTGGGAGGGACTGCAGATCTTCTGTATCCCTCCTTTGGAATCAGGGCATTTTAGTCTCCTGGAAATCAATGTGTTCATCAACCAGAAAGCTCTACTGAACTTTTGTTTCCAGAGTTTTTATTGGAGTTTCATTACATAGGTATGATTGATTGAATTATTTGCCACGTCCTTGAACTCAATTTCAAACCCCCTTCGGCTCCCTGGAAGTTGGGAGATCAGGCTTATATCATATGGCTCACAGCCCCAACCTTCTAACCACGTGATTAATCTTTTCAACAAAACCAGTCCCCATCTTGAAGCTATCCAAAGGTGAACCCTGAATTACCTCATTAGCATAACAAAGATACTCCTAAAACTCAGGAGACCCAAAGATTTAGAGTTTTCCTCCCAGGAACCAGGAACAAAGGTTGGTCAAATTCTTTATCACAACAGACTCATAGGGGCACCTGGGTGGCTCAGGTAAGTGTCTGTCCTTGGCTCAGGTCATGATCCTGGGGTCCTGGGATTGAGTCCCCCATCAGGCTCCCTGCTCAGCGGGGAGCCTGCTTCTCCCTCTACCTGCTGCTCCCCCCATTTGTGCACACTCTCTCTCTCTTTATATCTCTCTGACAAATAAATAAAATCTTTACATATATATTTATATAAATAAATATATGACATAATATTATAAAATATATAATTTATATATAAACATATAAAATATAAATATAATAATATAATATATTTATATAATATATATCATTATTTATATAAATATATAAATAAATTATATAACTATATAAATATAATTCTTTTATCAGAAATGGCCAAGCCCATGGTATCAAAGTGGACTAAGGCCATTACCACACAGGGTGCTGGCACCTAGAGCTTGCAACTGGGTTCCAGAAATCAGTGCCTCAGGAAAGATAGACTGAATGTATCTCACAGACGCAGGGCACTGGAAACTATATTCCCACATTCATAAATGGAAGCTATACAAACTCGATTTTCGTGTAAGTTTGCATGCAGGTAACAACAGTTTCATGAAAGGTGAAGAGAGAAGCAAAGAATCCTAAATGATTAGAACTAGACAAATAGTGGATATTAGCTTCAGTTCTGAAAATGTGAAGTCCTTGAAGAGATATAAAATAGGCTTCTGATTTGTGGACCCTTAGGAGCTAAGTTGAAGCTACTTAAATACTGCCCAAGAGGAAAGGAGAAATGGGAAAAAGAAAAATAAATCCATGTAAAGGAAACATACCAACAAAAATGACAAAGTACCTGAGGACATCCAACCCTATGATATGAATTGTCTCCCACAACAAACAAACAAACACATGAATACAGAAACAACAAAAGAAAAGAAAAAAATTCATTTGTGAAAATATAGAAGTAATTAAGTAAACCTAGGAAGTATTTTAAATATACATGTTTAAAATTCTTGAAGAAATATCCATCAAACTAAAGAAGGGAACACTGAAACAACAATAGGTACTTGTGAACCATTTTGATCCTTTGTAATGAACAAGGGAACTAAAATGGGAACCATAATACACTTTATTCTTGAAACAGTTGAAGATAAAAATTCTAATAAAGAACTTTGAAAATCACCTGGATTATAGCTTAAAACAATAAAGAAAGAAAGAAAGTGGAGTTTTGAGAAATAGAACATAGTTTTAGATGCTCTAGTAAAATCTAAGAGAGCGAGAAAAGCCAGTAATTTCCCAAACTGAAGGGTGATATTAATCCTTACACTGGAGTACCTTAAATGCCATGTCTAACAAATAAACAAAAAATCACTTACATTGGATAGATTGGATCTTAGGTAATTAAGATGACAAAAATCTGTACCCAGCTAAACTGTTAAACAAAACTGGTGAAAAAAAACACATATTTTTATACATTTAAAGACAAAAATATATTCTTTTTCCACAAAATGTCATTGAAATTCCTCTAAAGGGCATAACTGAGCAAGAGATAATAATGAACTCAGAAGGAAAAAATGTGATGCAAGAAAAAATGTTTAGCAAAGACATTAATTAAAAACATATTGGAAAATAAAAAATAAGTAATGTCTGCAAATGTAACTTTTTGGGTATTTTTAAAAATAAAGAACATTCTAGACAACAATCTATCTACTTATCAATCTATTTTTTTTAAAGATTTTATTTATTTGTCAGAGAGAGAGAGAGAGAGAGCACAAGCAGGGAAGCAGCAGACAGAGGGAGAGACAGTTTCCCTGCTGAGCAAGGAGCCCACCTCAGGACTCCATCCCAGTGGGATCATGACCTGAGCTGAAGGCAGACGCTTAACCAGCTGAGCCACCCAGGCGCCCCTTATCAATCTATTTGATTAAACATTTAATGAGATGATTCGCTGAAGATTTACACTCCCCACATTATATTATTTTTGTCAGCCTACACAAAGGAAAACAATTTCAAAGCTTTGAAAGCAAACTGAAACAGAATGGGGGATTATTACCTTTTAGCTTTTGCATAGTAGTCTGATTTACAAAACTGAATTTTTAGGCCCATGAAATTTTTGTTGCTGCATGCTTTGTAATTAATTTCTCTTTTAAGTATCGAATTATTAATCTAACTCTTAATTGCCAGAACCAATATTTAGTTGCCAAATTGCCTTTGGCAATTAAATGTTCAAATTGATAATTTCATTCTTAGATGATTGTGTTGAACTTCAGTTTAGTAATTACACTATTATGTTGAACCTATTAGGCTATTTTTTAGGAAAACTAACTGGTAGCTGTTTGATATATTCTGTGGCATGATACTCTTACCTTGTAAAAATCTAATTTAGTTTGACAAACTTTCTTCTAATTCATGGCTTTTTCACATTTAGAGTAAAATAGAACTAAGACTTAAAAGTTGAATATTTAGGGGCATCTAGGTGGCTTAGTCGTTAAGCGTCTGCCTTCGGCTCAGGTCCTGATCCCAGGGTCCTGGGATCGAGCCCCGCATCAGGGCTCCCTGCTCCGCGGGAAGCCTGCTTCTCCCTCCCCTGCTCCCCCTGCTTGTGTTCCTGCTCTCTCTCTCTCTCTGCCAAATAAATAAATAAAATCTTAAAAAAAAAAAAGTTGAATATTTAGTTCCCAGAATTGTATACCTTTTAGTGCCATACAGTGAAGAAGAAGATAATTATATAAATCATTTGTCTTTTTCCTCCTTGCCATAATTTGTTCCTTGTCACATTAATATTTTCAACATATTTACATAAAACATTGATTTATTAAGTTGAGAACAACAGAGATCATTGAGTCACTTATGTTCATCTGTAACCTGAACATCCCCAAATCTGAGGTGTAAACAGGTCACAGAAAATATTTACACTTGGCAAAGTCACCATTTTTTCTGTTGAGGTATGTAAAGGACATAACTCATCTCTTGGATCAGAATGCAATTTAGACAGTATCTAGCAAATGCTATAGATCTTTTTCACTCCTGGTACTTAAATGCTATTTCAGTAAAACTCAAGATCTAGACAAATTGATGTTTCCATGTTAATCAATCAAATGGATCCCTTCTCCATGATGTAAATTGATTGCCAGGCTGTCCTAAAGCTCTGAACAGAAACCCTCCAATAAATACTATCCCATTCCACAGAAGAATATCTTCACATTGTTCGACTTAACCTTGAGCAGTGGCATGACCTCTAAGACTGGGTACTTGCTGCAGCTTTTGTTGTGATGCTTCCTGGTGTGAGGCAGTGACAGCCTCTTAGCTGTCAGCAAGGGGAGAGAGGAAGCCCTCTTGCTTCCTAGGTGTTCCTCTTGTCATCTGATTCTAAATGGCAATCCAATTACTCTTCTAATAAGATGCCATCACCCACGGCAATTGGAGAAGAGCAAATTGTATTCCTGTGAGTTGGCTTATGCAAAGGTTGCAGTGTAAATAAAATAGAAGCAGCCTTTATATTATTTGCTTCAAGTATGACAACTCAATGGAATGAAACAGAGATGTTATTGGCCTTTGCCGAGACCACAGAACAGGTTTTGCTCTTACGACACATGTGACATTGGGATATTTTCTTTGTTTTCAAATTCTAGGAAGCTAGATATAGAATAAATCATATGTTATAAGCCCCAAACGATTAAAGCTCACTAGAAAATTCCTGGATTGCAGAATACCTAAATGCTGTAGCAAGAAAGACTTAAATAATACTGTGGTGTTGTAGAATGTGATGGTTAAAGAATGTTTCCAGGATACTAATTTGGAGTGGGCTGTGGAGGATGAATTGGGAAGTGGAGAGACTGGTGCCAAGGAGGTAAAGCAGGAATTTTCTGTAGGAATTTTCTCTTGTGCAGTGTGGCCTATAGTTATAATAATTTAGGCTGAGAAAAGGAGTTTAGTGATAATCCATTGAAACCCTCACTTTGTGGATGACTTGACCAATGTTACTCAATCCAAATCTCCTAACACCACTTTGGTCCAGTGTGTATTTTTATTATAATCTAAGCTGCTTCTAAGATTTATCTCTGAGAATTAACAGAATCGCCAAACTCTAAGATTTCACTGACTTGGGACTGGTGGTGAGAGAAAGACTCTTGTATTGAAACAATTGTTTGCTTTCTCCCAGGCAAATAAATAAATAAATTAATTAATAAAATAAGAAGAAAGGTATGGCTTAGGGATTAGGAATTAGGCCACTTGGGTTGAATCTCAGATTTTGCCAAAATCTTGTTGATATCTGACAGAGGTTTTACCATGATTTACCATGAAGTTAACAAAACTTAAGCTTCAGGATTATCATGTCCACGTGAAATTTAAAGAGGGACCTTGGCAATGTTCATGTATTTGATAATATTTATACAGCAAAATATTTAAACACAGTCAATACCAGTCTCTATAACCATTCCGACCTCCACTTAGTCTACTTTCTACTTTCCCTTATGTTGGTGGTAATGGAGTGACCACAGGCTTGATGATACATTTAAGTTTGATGGGATTATATGTATATGGTTTGTGGCCCCATTGTGTATAGGTATTTTTTAGTCGTTCATGTGAAGGAATGGCTTCCAAGAATTCTTCTACATTCCCAATGAAACAATGGACTCAGTGACATCAACAACAAACAGGTTATGAGTGCTGTCAATTCAGAGTTCTTAAAAATAGTCACAGCACAACAAATCTTGATATGCTCTAAAATATTGCAGCTTATATCTCATGGCTTTAAAATTTTATGTCTCGTGTAAAAGAAACTTGATAGAAGATTCCCCAAATTTGACAGCAATCTTAAAAATTTACATGACATGAATTGTGAAGCTAAACCATCAATAATAAATAACAAATACATTTCTACCAACCATGCTAGAGGAAAAATTGAATTACCTTCCTATTCTCTCCGTTGAGAATGGTTTTGCAAAATTGATATATATGAGGAGGTAATCAAAGAGCACGTATCTTGAAATGCAACCTAGAAGTGTGTAAGGGAGTTAATTAATAAAAATATTATATACTTTTCTAGATTTTGTGACATTCTTGTCAGCTTTTTAAAATTTATAGTTTTTATATCTTCTCCCCAAACGTATATTCATTCTAAGATCCAATTTTGTATTGTTTTCCTTAAGAAAGCATCCCCAAGGGCGCCTGGGTGGCTCAGTTGGTTAAGCAACTGCCTTCGGCTCAGGTCATGATCCTGGAGTCCCAGGATCGAGTCCCATATCGGGCTCCTTGCTCAGCAGGGAGTCTGCTTCTCCCTCTGACCTCCTTCTGACCTCAGAAGGAAGTCTCCTCCCCCCTCATGTGCTCTCTCTCAAATAAATAAATAAAATCTTAAAAAAAAAAAAAAGAAAGCATCCCCAAATTGTATATGATTAAGGTCACACAAAGCCTGGATGTCTTCCCATTAGTTGAGTCCTTAGGGATCCAGATAAAAAGAGAGAAAGGGAGAAAAGAGATACTGGACATTGCACCACCTCATCCCTTCCAGTACCATTCTTAGATATAGGTATACATGATTAAACATGTATAAAGTTATTGATGGCCTATAGGAAGAAAACAATTCAACTTCTGTATGTAATTAAAAAAATCTTTATTTATACACACATAATCTTGCATAGACTTAAAGTTATCATTTTTTCACCATTATTGTGTTCCCCTATTTCTAATTTCTTCTGCCAGTTTCCTATTATGGGAATTTCATCATTTAGAGTTTGATCAGGAAAGCAGAATGGCCATAAATGATATGCTAAGAGATGTATTATAGTGATCAGACCTGATGAATTTAGTGATTAGACCTGCTGAAGTCCATGGAGGGGTGTTACCTCTCCATAGAGAGAGCCTGCAGGTGAGGGAGGTCAGAAGGGCAAGTGGTGAGGAAGAGAAGCTGGAAATAAAGCAGGGGAGAGAATAAGGAAAACTGGAGATGGTGAAGACCAACTAGAATCTAGGAGGTCAAATTGAAACTCACATCTGCTCTTTAGTGCCTTTAACCGGAGCTATGTGTTTGACCTAGAAGAAAAAGCTAGTGACCTTCACCATGGAATTTCACCAACTGCCTGTCCCAGGAGTCAGAGAAGCTCAAAAGGAGATTCAATGGAGTCGAAGTAGATGTGCGTCTGGCGGCCGCCCAGGCCTGCAAGGTGCCCCAACAGATCAGCGATGCCATGTGCAAGCTGTAATGGTATCTGGCCACCTATCCAGATTTTGAGAAGGTAATGACTACTGCTTCCCTTTTGGCATTCAAGTCTTGGGCAAATTTGTCTTGTGACCATCCCTAATGTGCAACCGTACAGGAAGGAGAATTCTGGGAAACGACTTTTATAGCTTATGAAAATTGACACATTTCTCCATCAACTAGAGATTTTTGAGTATGTTTTCATGATTGCTGGACATTCAGTTATGTTCCATAGGAATTAGCATCTTTTCATTTTTCTTTTCCATTTTTTTTTTTTGCCACTAAGAATAATGGACCAATAAATACCCTTAACATACATCTTTATGTACAGATAGTTTTACTTCTGTAGGATAAAGTCCCATGAGTGGGCTGACCTAAATAGTAAGCATATTTTTAATTTTAATAGATGTTAAGAGATTCCTTTCTAAAAGGGCTGTTATAACATTTCAAATTGCAGTTATTTTTAGTTTATTGATTTTTTTTCCCTACTAACAAGAGAAATGATACCTTTTTAAATTTATAACAATCCAACAGATGAAGGGGTTATCTCTTTTTAAATTTGTACTTCACCCTTTACTAGATATTTTGAGTATATTTTCATAACAGCTAGCCATTCAGATATGCTCCTTTGTTAATTGTTAATACATAATTTTGCTCACTTTTACATTTTTTGGGACTTTCTGTCAATTTGTGCTATGCTATTTTTGATTGTGTTGGGACTTATTATTGTGAAGTTGTTTGTAGAACTAATCTAAGGTCTATTATATGATTATTGCTCTCCAGAGAAGATTTATGTTTGCTACTTCCAGGTAACTTCCAGGTATCTGGTGGCTCTAGCAATGCAGAATCATGTCAATCCTATTTAAAGAACTGTAATAATTCAGCTCTCAGTTGCAATCTATCCAAGGGCCTAACTACTTTTGTTTACACTTATTCCAAGGGTAGAGTCTTTTGGTCCTTCCCTCTGATTCTTAAAGCTTTTCAATCTAATTTTGATGCGTCTATCCTAAGGAGGTCTTCAAAAGCTACAATTCAGTCTCTTGTCCTCTCTGACATTTCTTTTGGAATCTACAAGGGACTGGGAGCTTCAAACTTCTGGGCTCATTTCCCTACGCCTCAGAGTAATGTTTCACTTTTTTTTTTTTAAGATTTTATTTATTTATTTGAGAGAGGGAGAGCATAGTGAGAGAGTGAAAAAGAGAGAGCGCAAACAGGGGTGAGGGGTAGAGGGAGAGGGACAAGCTCAGCAGGGAGCCAAATACAGGCTCAATCCCAGGACCCTGAGATCATGACCTGAGCCAAAGGCAGACACTTAACAAACTGAGCCACCCAGGTGTCCCTGTTTTACTTTTTTTTTTTTTTAATGCTTCCAGCGTTTTAAGGGGATTTAAGAAAATATGATAATGAGTTTTTCACTCCGAGTTTGGGCCAAAGTACTCAATCCACCATTATCAGAACCTGATACCTGAATCTGAAATTATAATGTCACTCATGTTTAGAATGGAAGCATTATCGATAGCATTGGGGTTTCTGAGTGGGTCTTCAATAAGTGGCATCCCTCTCCTCCACTTGGGGTTAATAAGTTGAGAAATAAGACAGAGTCAAAACTGTGTCCAAGATAACTCCCTTATTAATAACAGAGTCAAAGTTGCAGAGATAGCTTCGCATGACAGTCAACTTGGCCCATTAACTGAAACCCAGAATCAGGCAGACATACCCCGCCAGCAATGCGCCATGCTGCACAAGGAAGCCTCCTCCTGTAGGGGTGCTGACCATCTGGCTGAGCAGGAGACAGTTCGGCTTTGCACACGCAGGCCTGCTTTGTAGTCAGACGTCTGTCACCTGCTGGAGTGAGCAAAGGAATTCCGTGACGGCGCTTAGGGAAAATCCCTCCTTGTGGACCCCAGAAACAGAGAAAAGGCATTCCTTCTAAAAAGGTAATTGCAGAAAATTAATTTCATTAATATGTATATTTATATATGGCTTAGTATAAAGAGCTTTGGGCTTTTGAAAGGTTGAATATTCTTAAGTACTGAATTTACGAAGACTCAGTACCTGAACCTTTAAAATTGTGTGACTTTGAACAAATCACTTAACCTTCTCTCAGACAATGTTTCTTCATCAGTGCAAAAGAGATCATAATCTCTTTTGAGCTAATTTCTTTTTTTTTAATATTTTATTTATTTATTTATTTGAGAGAGAGAATGAGATAGAGCGTGAGAGGAGGGAGGGTCAGAGGGAGAAGCAGACTCCCTGCTCAGCAGGGAGCCCGATGCGGGACTCAATCCCAGGACTCCAGGATCATGACCTGAACCGAAGGCAGTCGCTTAACCAACTGAGCCACCCAGGCACCCTGAGCTAATTTCTTTTAAAAGCTAAATGAGATGCTCTGTTTAAAGTACTACACACATATAAGGAAATTCTCTTAGCGCTATTTTCTGTGTGTGTGTGTTTGGTGTTTCCAGCGCTTTCCAAGTGCAGCCTCCTGGGCGCTTCTCCTTATTCTGATGTTTGTTTGTCTGCCCTGTGCCCTCCTGTCAGTGCTTGAGGGGTCCCCTTCATCTTTTCTTAGCAGAGCACACAGTCATTTCCATGCAGTAGAGGCTCTCACACCTTTATTGCCTAGCTTTTTATTTTTTCCCCAAGCACAGATGAATGGCAGGTCTTATAGATCTTTTCTAACTTACTATTATGTTCCTGGTGAAAAACACTTTTCTATTTGAAAACTTCTCCCAAACCCTGAAGGTCACTTCCTTCTATCAAAATACATTCTTTAGTTCTCTGACATGCTAGCTTATTAAATCACACCTCTGCTCTAGGTGCTCAGATGGAGAAAGATCGGCCAACTTTTATTTTCTCTAGTATATATCTCAGGCTTTACCAAGATAGAAGCAGAGAATGTCTGAATATATAATATAATATAATGTAATATAATATTGACATGATATGCTATAATATTGATATGAAAAATATAATTATGATATATGACATAATATAATATGAATAATTTGGCGTTACTTCTTGCTCCAACAAAACCCAAAATTTCCTCTTTATGCTTCTATAAATGTCACAATTTTGAAATGTGATTGAGATTTCTACTGGGTTACATGTAGCAGAGATGGGTTTTTTTCCTAGGGAATTATTTTGTCATCATAATCTAAGACTTTAATAGAAAGCTTTTGTATGTCAGCTCTCTTTGCTTATACATTTTGGAGAGAAGAAATAGAAAATGCAAGTATATGGGCGCCTGGGTGGCTCAGATGGTTAAGCATCTGCCTTTGGCTCAGGTCATGATCCCAGGGTCCTGGGATTGAGTCCCGCATTGGGCTCCCTGCTCCTTGGGAGCCTGCTTCTCCCTCTGCCTCCCTCTCTCTCTCTATCTCTCATGAATAATTAAATAAAATCTTAAAAAAAAAAAGAAAATGCAAGTATACATTCTTAAAAATCCTATTACTTAGAGTTAAAAAATTTTCTTCGAAACTCCTAATGCTAAATTCAGTTCCATTATTTACCTTGGCTAATGAGATATTTTGCACATCTGGCTTATGAAAAAGATATGCAAAATATTCAATTTTTCCTTTAACTCCCTTAAGTATCCTCTAAAAATCATCTTTTTGGCAAGTTTCTGCTCTTCCAACCCATCCCTGCCTGTTGCTAATTTTATACCTTCTTTCTTCAATTGCTGCCTGAAATCTAAGACCTTTTTTACTCCAGAGATGTTTCCTGTGTCATTCTGGGATCATGGCCATCCTACTATGTCTACCACTAGCATCCATACCCACTTAGATCTGAGAATGCTTTCCCCTTCCTCACTAGAAATGCTCTCCCCATGTAACTAGAGTAGATTAGTTTCTCGTTGAGTGTCTCCCAGAATTCTCTAATTCCCTCTTAGCAAAAGGAGCTCTGACCTTGGGTTTAAGAAACATTCTCCATTTATAATTCTTCTTCCAAAATGAACAAGTCAGCTGGAAGTCATTTAGATGAGGGTTGCCTAGGGTTTCCCCCTGCTGGCCAGCATGCATTTTTCTCTGCTGAGTATATGAGCTTTCCTCTTTAACTTTTTATTATCTGAACCATTTGTTCCTCTTAGAGGCTGCATGGTGCCAAAATATCATGGTTTTCTACAGAGTAATTGTTGTTTGGACAAATGGATGTAAATTGTAGTTTAAAACAAAACAAGCACAAACCTGTGCCTCCTGATAGGCCTGACATCAGGGAACATCAGTCTAATTTTTGTATTTGTTTCCTAGCGCATGGGGATGAATTTTTCCCTTTTATGTCTGTGTTGCATAGACAAGATCTGCACTTGTGTCTCTGCTATTTCACTTGATATATCATAGTTGGTATGTCATTTGAGACTGTCCATATATCATAGAAGAATTAAAAAAATGATAAAGAATACCCCTGTGCCAGTACACTGCTTTGTTATTTATGTAGATGAGTATTTGGTGGATGTTTTACACTTTTAGAGTACCTTTCCCTCGAATTGATGAATTCCATTCAGATATGATCTCAATTTCCATATAGAAACTTTCATGGCTCTTGGTGCTTCCTGACTTAAAGTTGGATATCTTATGATCTGCCATTTATTTTCTATATGTCTGTTCTTCACATTTCTCCAATATTAATCCTCTTTGAAAGGATTAGAGCATATTCGCTGTTAATACCAGGCCTCCTGTGAAAACTGTTGAAGCTTAAGGAAAATTATTTCATTAATCCATGAGTTTGACATTATGTTTAGCAGCAACAAATATGGGTGTCTCCAGAGCTCCAGAAAACAATAAGCTTAAAATGGAAAACAATCATAGATAACTCTTATCTCTTCATTGTAATATAAAGAAGAAGGTAGGGGCACCTGGGTGGCTCAGTCAGTTGAGTGGCTGCCTTCGGCTCAGGTCATGATCCCAGGGTCCTGGGATTGAGTTCCACATCAGGCTCCCTGCTCAGAGGGGAGACTGCCTCTCCCTCTCCCTCTGCCCCTCTTCCTTGCTCATGCTCTCTCTCTCTCTAAAATAAATAAGTAGAATCTTAAAAAAAAAGAAGAAGAAGAATGTAAATCTACCAGTCTGCAAATTTTATTTTAGCCAGTTATCTTTTTTTTTTTAATGTCTGCTCACAACTGTTAAGACACTAACTAGGAGTATCCTATATTCTCTATGTCAGAGGTATTAATAAAATGACCACAATGTGCTGTAGAACAAGAAGGTTTAGATGTTGATGTTCTTCAACAAAAAGCCTCGAAGTGTATTTTTCTCTCGTTATTCCTTGCTGTCATTATTTCATTTCATTTAATTTTAGAGCTAAAAGGAGCCTTTTAATACATGTGCTGCCAAAGTGAGCAGTAGCAGGAGCTTTGAGGTTCATCTGCTTACCTTCCACTCTCTACGTTGAGTAAACTGAGACCAGATTTGTGACTTGGCCAGAATCTCTAAGCTGTTAGAGGCAAAGCTGATGCTTGGGTATTCGACTGCTAAAACAGTGCACTGTCCACTAAATCTCAGTGTGTCCCTTTGGCTTGTTCTCGCTGTCATTTTTAGACATATGATCTGGCTCAGCTATGATGAAGGTGAAGAAAAGAAAAACAAAATCAGTAAATATCAAGATTGGGAAATTACAGTGTTTTAGTTTTGGGAAAAGTACAGACCAGGAGGCATACACTATAGAAGCAAATGTTAGAGAAAAAAGCGGCTGTTCTTTGGACGCCTGCTTCGTTCATGTTAGTCACCGTATCAGCTGTCCAGGGAAAGGGATAACCCACTCTGGAAAGTTTCCTCACAAGCATGTGCTGATGCAGACTCTGCTGAATTCTGGAGTGGACCCTGCAGTTCTGTGGATTTCTCTCTCTGGGCAGCTTTCTCTGTCTTACACATTCTATTTGCCTTGGTCCTTCCAGGATGTTCAGCTCTGTCTCTTCAACTCAGGTTACTCTGTAGGCTCTGCCTGGGTTTCCTTTTCTTGATCCATGACCTTGAAGCTCTCTTAAGCTATAACCTGGGGCAACTGTAGGGTTCACTTGGTCTGCTTTCCATCTTTCAGAGACCACTGACTTTTGTTTTCTGGTGCCTGGTGCTCGAAAATAGTGATTTCATATATTTTGTCTGTTTCTCTTTGTGTTTTGGTTGTTTCAAGGAGGAAAGTGAATCGGTTCTTTGTTACTTCATCTTGGCCAGAAGTGGAAGTCCCTGGAGTTTATCTCTTAAACCCTTCTTTGTACAGTTTGTTTACTTTTGCAAGAACTTATTTCCTTGCAAGCTCCAATTATGTCTTGCATCACCCCTCCATCCAAAACAGAGCCTGTGGTAATTGCCTGCCCTCATTATCATCTGAAAGACTTCCTGTTCTTCCTTTCCCTTCTTCCCTCTATTGTTAAACCCTCCTCTCCTTTCAAGAGAAAACATCATGCAGACACACACACAAACACACACAACTTATTTTCATTTTGGTATTGCTACAGATCTTTAAAATTGGGAGTAAGGACATATACTACTTCATCTCCCTGTGTCCGCAAGACCTTAGAGGAGCTCTGTCCAATGAACTTTCCGCGATGATGGAAATGCTCTGCATCTGTACTGTTCAAGGCAGTAGCCAAGAATACCTGTGGCTAGGGAGCACTTGAACAGTGCCTAGAGCAACTGACAGACTAGATTTCCATTTTATTTAATTGTGATGAATTTACATTTAAGTTTAGATAGCCACATGTGGCTAGTGGCTATTGTACTGGACATCTCAGGCCTACCGTTTATCATTTGCCAGAGGTGAAGAGCAGTTTAGAGTGCTGTGGTGTACATCTCCCTTAGCTACCATCGTTTTCCTAAGCAATTCATCCTAATGACAGGTTGAGTTGCCATGGTGTAGGCTCCAAAGCAGACTCAGTTTATTTACGTACAACTAATAGGTACTAACTATATGTGTGATAAAAACTTAGCCTGTTTGAATTTCGATTCTCTGGACTAATGGTGCTCATGACACCTCCAAATAGGTTGCTGTAAGAGTTTCTGTAAGATAGTGTGTAGTACATAGTCATTATTAAGTAAACATTAATTTTTTTTCTTTTTCTTTTCCATTGTATCTCTCCTTTTAGAATTTTTTTAGAATATTTCTGAAGGCCATAAAATATTAAACCAATCACACTTCAGTGTTACTAAGTGCGAGAAATACCTTTCCTCCGGTTTTATTTGTGCATAGGGCAACTGCTCTTAAAGAAGGAAGGAGGGAAGTAAGTAGCCTATCCTAGCGGAAGTAGGATGCACCGAAGTCACCATTCGCCAACTTGAAATGTCAGCAGAGCAGGACTGCAAGAGAAAACCAAAAGTAGTTCAGCCTTCAAGAGAGCTAGCATCCTTAGAGACTCATTTTAGACCCAAAGACACCCCCAGATTGAAAGTGAGGGGGTGGAAAACCATTTACCATGCTAATGGACACCAAAAAAAAAGCTGGGGTGGCAATCCTTATATCAGACAAATTAGATTTTAAAACAAAGACTGTAATAAGAGATGAAGAAGGACACTGTATCCTACTTAAAGGGTCTATCCAACAAGAAGATATAACAATTGTAAATATCTATGCCCCTAACATGGGAGCAGCCAATTATATAAGGCAATTAATAACAAAAGCAAAGAAACACATTGACAACAATACAATAATAGTGGGGGACTTTAACACCCCCCTGACTGAAATGGACAGATCATCTAAGCAAAAGATCAACAAGGAAATAAAGACTTTAAATGACACACTGGACCAAATGGACTTCACAGACATATTCAGAACATTCCATCCCAAAGCAACAGAATACACATTCTTCTCTAGTGCCCATGGAACATTCTCCAGAATTGATCACATCCTAGGTCACAAAACAGGTCTCAACCGGTACCAAAAGATTGAGATCATTCCCTGCATATTTTCAGACCACAATGCTTTGAAACTAGAACTCAATCACAAGAGGAAAGTCGGAAAGAACTCAAATACATGGAGGCTAAAGAGCATCCTACTAAAGAATGAATGGGTCAACCAGGAAATTAAAAAAAATTCATGGAAACCAATGAAAATGAAAACACAACTGTTCAAAATCTTTGGGATACAGCAAAGGCAGTCCTGAGAGGAAAGTATATAGCAATACAAGCCTTTTTCAAGAATAAAGAACAGTCTCCAATACACAACCTAACCCTACACCTAAAGGAGCTGGAGAAAGAACAGCAAATAAAGCCTAAACCCAGCAGGAGAAGAGAAATCATAAAGATCAGAGCAGAAATCAATGAAATAGAAACCAAAAGAACAGTAGAACAGATCAACGAAACTAGGAGCTGGTTCTTTGAAAGAATTAACAAGATTGATAAACCCTGGCCAGACTTATCAAAAAGAAAAGAGAAATGACCCAAATCAACAAAATCATGAATGAAAGAGGAGAGATCACAACCAACACCAAAGAAATACAAACAATTATAAGAACATATTAGGAGCAACTCTATGCCAGCAAATTAGATAACCTGGAAGAAATGGGTGCATTCCTAGAGATGTATCAACTACCAAAATTGAACCAGGAAGAAATAGAAAACCTGAACAGACCTGTAACCACTAAGGAAATTGAGGCAGTCATCAAAAACCTCCCAACAAACAAAAGCCCAGGGCCAGATGGCTTCCCAGGGGAATTCTATCAGACATTCAAGGAAGAATTAATACCTATTCTCCTGAAACTGTTCCAAAAAATAGAAATGGAAGGAAAACTTCCAAACTCATCTTATGAGGCCAGCATTACCTTGATCCCCAAACCAGACAAAGACCCCATCAAAAAGGAGAACTACAGACCAATATCCTTGATGAACATGGATGCAAAAATTCTCACCAAAATACTAGCCAATAGGATCCAACAGTACATTAAAAGGATTATTCACCATGACCAAGTGGGATTTATCCCTGGGCTGCAGGGTTGGTTCAACATCCGCAAATCAATCAACGTGATACAATACCTTAACAAAAGAAAGAACAAGAATCATATGATCCTCTCAATAGATGCAGAAAAAGCATTTGACAAAGTATAGCATCCTTTCTTGATCAAAACTCTTCAGAATATAGGGATAGCGGGTACATACCTCAATATCATAAAAGCCATCTATGAAAAACCTACAGCGAATATCATTCTCAATGGGGAAAAGCTGAGAGCTTTTCCCCTAAGGTCAGGAACGCAGCAGGGATGTCCACTCTCACCACTGCTACTCAACATAGTATTAGAAGTCCTAGCCACAGCAATCAGACAACAAAAAGAAATCAAAGGCATCCAAATTGGCAAAGAGGAAGTCAAACTCACTCTTTGCAGATGATATGATACTGTATGTGGAAAACCCAAAAGACTCCACCCCAAAACTGCTAGAACTCATACAGGAATTCAGTCAAGTAGCAGGCTATAAAATCAATGCACAGAAATCAGTGGCATTCCTATACACCAACAACAAGACAGAAGAGAGAGAAATGAAGGAGTCGATCCCATTTACAATTGCATCCAAAACCGTAAGATACCTAGGAATAAATTTAACCAAAGAGGCAAAGGATCTGTACTCAGAAAACTATAAAATACTCATGAAAGAAATTGAAGAAGACACAAAGAAATGGAAAAACGTTCCATGCTCATGGATTGGAAGAACAAACATTGTGAAGATGTCAATGCTACCCAGAGCAATCTACACATTCAATGCAATCCCCATCAAAATACCATCCACTTTTTTCAAAGAAATGGAACAAATAATCCTAAAATTTGTATGGAACCAGAAGAGACCCCGAATAGCCAGAGGAATATTGAAAAAGAAAAGCAAAGCTGGTGGCATCACAATTCCGGACTTCCAGCTCTATTACAAAGCTGTCATCATCAAGACAGTATGGTACTGGCACAAAAACAGACACATAGATCAATGGAACAGAATCGAGAGCCCCAAATGGACCCTCAACTCTATGGTCAACTCATCTTTGACAAAGCAGGAAAGAATGCCCAATGGCAAAAAGACAGTCTCTTCAACAAATGGTGTTGGGAAAATTGGACAGCCACATGCAGAAGAATGAAACTGGACCATTTCCTTACACCACACACAAAAATAGACTCCAAATGGTTGAAAGACCTAAACGTGAGATAGGAGTCCATCAAAATCCTAAAGGAGAACACAGGTAGCAATGTCTTCGACCTCAGCCACAGCAAATTCTTCCTAGAAACATTGCCAAAGGCAAGGGAAGCAAGGGCAAAAATGAACTATTGGGATTTCATCAAGATAAAAAGCTTTTGCACAGCAAAAGAAACAGTCCACAAAACCAAAGACAACCGACAGAATGGGAGAAAATATTTGCAAATGACATATCAGATAAAGGGCTAGTATCCAACATCAATAAAGAACTTATCAAACTCAACATCCAAAGAACAAATAATCCAATCAAGAAATGGGCAGAAGACATGAACAGACATTTTTCCAAAGAAGACATCCAAATGGCCAACAGACACATGAAAAAGTGCTCAACATTGCTCAGCATCAGGGAAATCCAAATCCAAACCTCCATGAGATACCACCTCACACCTGTCAGAATGGCTAAAATTATCAAGTCAGGAAACGACAGATGTTGGCGGGGATGTGGAGAAAGGGAAACCCTCCTACACTGTTGGTGGGAATGCAAGCTAGTGCAACCACTCTGGAAAACAGTATGGAGGTTCCTCAAACAGTTGAAACTAGAGCTACCTCACAATCCAGCAATTGCACTACTGGGTATTTACCACAAAGATGCAAATGTAGGGATCCGAAGGGGTACGTGCACCCCAATGTTTATAGCAGCAATGTCCACAAGAGCCAAACTGTGGAAAGAGCCAAGATGTCCATCGACAGATGAATGGATAAAGAAGAGGTGGTATATATACACAATGGAATATTATGCAGCCATCAAAAGGAATGAGATCTTGCCATTTGCAATGACGTGGATGAAACTGGAGGGTGTTATGCTGAGTGAAATAAGTCAATCAGAGAAAGACATGTATCATATGACCTCACTGATATGAGGAATTCTTAATCTCAGGGAATAAACTGAGTGTTGCTGGAGTGGTGGGGGGTGGGAGGGATGGAGTGGCTGGGTGATAGACATTGGGTAGGGTATGTGCTATGGTGAGCACTGTGAATTGTGCAAGACTGTTGAATCACAGAATTGTACTTCTGAAACAAATAATGCAACATATGTTAAAAAGAAAAAAGAAAAAGGAAGAAGATAGCAGGAGGGGAAGAATGAAGGGGAATAAGTCGGAGGGGGAGACATACCATGAGAGACAATGGACTCTGCAAAACAAACTGAGGGTTCTAGAGGGGAGGGGGGCGGGGGGATGGGTTAGCCTGGTGATGGGTATTAAAGAGGGCACGTTCTGCGTGGAGCACTGGGTGTTATGCACAAACAATGAATCATGGAACACTACATCTAAAAACTAATGATGTAATGTATGGTGATTAACATAACATTAAAAAAATTTAAAAAAAAGAGCTAGCATCCTTTTTACTCCCAGGTTACATGGGTGCCCTTGTGGTTCCTGAAAGTCAACAAAATTTCTTTCAACCTGTTGGTCCCTGGGAACACTCCATTCCAAGCCATCTTTTACCTTCCACGCTTCAGTTCCGTGTAACGGATCTGGATTTACGAGCTGGTATAGCAACTTGCTGACGCTGAGAGCCCCGGAGATAACAGAGATCAGCAACAATGACAACAACAACAAAACACACTTAGTTTGTCTTTTTAAAAATCACACCAGAGGCACGCGAGAGGCTTAATTTCATTGATCTCTGTTGTTTTTCCCCTAGTCCACTCATGGGGAGTGGAGCGTGGCAGAGAGCTCTCAACCGACAAGGAGCTTCTCTTTTCACAAGGTGCCTGCTCGGCACGACTGTTTCTCTGTTAAGCGTAAAACCATGAGCCGAGTTTTCTATTGCCAAGTCATAAATGTCGGTCACAGGCAAACTCACACAAATAAACACTGCATGTTTGTAAAGTGCTAAGATAATTAGGAGGCATGATACCAAGTGGTGGAGAAGCAGGTGTTTATGCTTTCTTTGGCTGCATTCTCACCTGTGCTGTGTGACTCTGGGGAAGTTATATCCCGTCTCTGAGCTTTAGATTGCCCAGTCTCTAGAAGATGAAGAAAAAAGAAAAGAAGGAAGGAAGAAAGAGCTAAAATGAGGGTTACAGTTCAGGGTTGTGTGGATAAATGAGATTGCAAAAAAAGTAAGAAAGCAAAAGGGAAACCTCGATGGGTTAATATAGTTCCTATTTTTTCTTTCTTTCTTTCTTTCTTTCTTTCTTTCTTTCTTTCTTTCTTTCTTTCTTTCTTTTTCTTTCTTTCTTCTTACTTTCTATAACTATGGCATTCATTTATTATTTAAGCTGCATTCCTAGAATCTTAGATGCTTTCAAGTGTCTATACATGTTAGATTTAATATTTAAAAAATCTATTTTTAAAAAATTTAAAAACATTAATAAAAATCGACACTTTCTAAAATTGGTTATGTAACAGCTTCCACACCTTGGAAACCACCAGTGCATTAGCTTGTACTCTTAGGCTGACTAGTTTCGGGGCATATCTAACTAAAAAGAAGGCTTTTCCTGCCAACACTGAATTATGAAGGCTGTATTATATTAGAACTCTTAAAAGTTCTAGCCTTCACATAGCTGGTGAGCTATGTTCGCACTTGAGCAAGTACCCAGTACAGCACATTTGCAATTGAATTTATTAAAATGTCCGCTTTGGGTTTGCTTAGTCCTTTCCTTGCCATCGTACTTTAAAATATTTTGGTAAAACCCCCACATATTTTTTCTTATTACAATATATTATTTACTTTGAGCAAACTAACATTCTATGATTACATTTTGTTCCCTGAATGGCTTTATTTTTTTTTTCCTGGAGATAATTGGCTTATTTTTACATTTATTTAATTCTCTTTGAATATTTAAGCTTTATGTACCATTAAGGAACTCTGAAATTGTTTTCTATGCAGTCCTCTTAGATCATTGATGAGTTGCATTTTTGTTCTGGAGAACTGCTCCTTGACGCCTCTGCCATGCTGCGAATCGGAATTCTTTGCTCTGTGGGTGACACAGAGTTGGTTTGGCTGTGTTGCTACTCAGGACTCCGCTCTGACTCTTCCTTTTTTGGACTCTCCTGCCTTCCCCTTTTCTGATTCACTCCTGTATTTCGGTGGAACACATCTTCCAATAGCTTCCTGAGAAATGGTGCATGGGAAATAACTTTTGAAATTTTGCATATTTAAAACTATTTTTATTCTCCCCTCATATTTGATGGATAGTCCTGTGGTTATATAACTCTAGGTTAAAAATAATTTTCTCTTAGCACTTTAAAGGGAAAGTACTGCTTTATTGTCTTCTAGCTGCCAGGGTCTGTGATAAGTCCAATGCTATACTTACTCCTAATCATTGTTAGTTGCCGTTTTCTTTTCTGGAAACTTCTACCATCTTCTTTTGATTTTGGGGGAGTGATACATCAGTATTATCTGTTCTATGCAATGATCATAAAAACTACGATCATACCGTCTAACTTTGTTCCTATCAAAAACTACCTTGCCACAGAGGGAACATCTAAGGCTGTTATGTGTTACTCGCTTTCCAAACTCAGGTCTCTTCTGGGTAGTAAGCATTATCCATCTTTCTGAGTTTTATTCAAATGAGTCCCCTCATCTGCCATGTGCCATGAAACAATCCTAGGAAGGTGAGTTGTGACCCTGAGTGCCTAATAAGCTGTTCAGGGACCAGACAGCTACTTTTCTTTTGTAATGCAAGGTTACCGCATACATCTATAACAGCCAAATTTTTGTGGCATTATTGAGATAGGCTGCACTCGTCCTGGCTAAGATTCAACATAGATGGCTAGCTTATGTCTTCCGATGGGAAAATTTATAGACTTTGTTTTACTGTATTTTATTTTTCATATTTTTCAACTGTTAAAATAATACATATCAAATGCAGAAAAACCCAGGAAAGAAATTTATTCGTTGTGCCAGAGATTATAAATATTCATATTTAACACCTGTTACTGAAAATCGCATGTGTTGTTCCTCACTTTAACAATGTATTAGGAGCATCTCCCCAGGGCACTAAATATCACTGTACATATTGTATAACATGATTTTTGAAGGTTGCTCAGTATTGCAGTATATAAACTTGCCTTATGTATATAACCTTTTTCTTAGAACTTGAGACTTCCATTTTTGTTTTTGTTTTTGCCTTTGCTATCCTAAGTATTGTGGAATCCAAAATGGCTCAAGTTTTATCAGCCCATAAATGAAAATGGAATTGTACTAACGTTAACTTTCAAATTCTGACGTGTCACAGCCCCTTCCTGCATGATTTAGTCCCATTAGTTATTTCCAGAAGGCCCTGGAGAAGTCTTACTTACATACAGGGGTAAGTCAATATATGTCCTTCCCCTTGTGCATCTTCAAGGGATTACCAGCCACAGAAATTTAACGAGGGGTCTTGACTCTGCTGCTAATGCTGGTACCTTCTGGGGGGATGCTGCTTCTCAGCTGGCCCACATTGCACCTCTGTAGGTCCTTTGCAGTTTTTGCAGACTCTACTATGACAATATTCTGCCAAAGGAAGGACAGAATGTGCCTGTTCTCATTTTGAGCCGAAGTTTGTTTTCTAGGTCCTAAGGCAGCAATGCTTATACCCAGAGTCTCAGTGGCCATTCCTTGAAAACAGTCCTTCAGCATACAGGACTTTTAGAAGATAGAGATGCCCAGGTCATACTTCAGATCTGATGAAATACTTTCCCAGGAGAACCATAGGATGTGCGTTTCAAAGTTAAGCGAAGTACATCAGTTTTGTTTTATGTAGTGGATCCTGTTGGTTCTCCTTGTAAATCCTCTGTCCTGGAATTATAGCTCTCCCTCAGCTTCTGCAAATGCTGTGGTTAACAGCTTAGGCTTGTGATCTTTCCCAAGGGATTGTATTTGCCTTCTTGCCCAGAGACGCCAGGGAGACCACACCAGTTCCAGAGAGGTTTTACTGGAGAGTACATGAATCCCTGTCACAGGCTCTAATTCTAGGAAATCTGGTCTAAGACAACGTGCAACTGGGCTACTCTTCTCGAGGCCCATGAGCGGCCCATGGAACTGGGTGAAGGACAGACAGAATGTTATTTCAACCACTGGTCTGATTTTTCTCCTTCTCCTCCAAGGTACACACTCCCCTGTCTGCACACACATGCACACACACATAGAGAGAAGTATTCCATTCCTTCTTTAACAGAAAAACAGAAGTCTCATGCATATTAACTCATTTACTACTTCCTGAGGCTATATTTATTGACCTGTCTTTGGGCATATTGTTTTTATTTCCTACGTATCAATAACTATAAATGAAATTGCTGGCCTGATCATAAGACTTTTGATTCATATTGCTGATGGGTTCTCTGAGAGTTAATTCTAATTTACTCTGTAACAACCAGTGTACAAGGTTTCCATTCTCCCATACCCCTTCTAGGACTGCCTGCATTTCTACTCTAGTTTCTCTGGGAAAGGGAGGAGTCAGACAAACATAAATGGTGATGATAGTCTATGGTTGGTAAAAGTGGAATTGAATATAGGTAGGAATCAACCTAGAGGCATGGGGGGTGGGGAGAAGATTTGATAAATCTTTAGGACAAGGATGATAGCATGTAAAATGAGATTCTCAGTTTGAGAAGGAGGGACTTGGATGTTATCCAAGCCAAGATAAAGAATGTATGTCCTTTGAGAGATACTGCTTAGATTTTTTTTTTTTTTGTCACCATATTCTAACTGGAGGAAAGGGCTGATGTAGTTGAGTTCAGTCCAAGGCCATGAACTCAGTCATGCTACTATGGAATGCAGTGGTAGAAGGAAGAGAAGAAATAGCCTTGCATGGAGCAAACACTTTTCTCTTCCTTCCTTAGAATATTTTTCCCGTGTTTTTCTTTGGCATTGAGTTTTAAGGACAGCTGTAAATGTGTATTTGTGATTTTGTGAGATTTGGGCATAGATATAATAAGTAACTTTATAAATAAATTTTTTATAATATAAAACTTTATAAATAAAACTTTTATAAATAAATCTTTTTGCTTTAGGGGGCTTCAAATCTGCCCATTATTAACATCCTACTTCCTACATTGGTAAATGAATAAAACAATTCCAAACACCTATTTTGCTAATTACAGGCACCTTCAAGGGAGATCAGGAGGTAAAGTGGATGCTCTGATGAAGTCTCTATTCTGTAAGATTCTCATTATCTGAGGACTTATATACCTAGGTTTTTGAGAAGAAATGAAGCACAATCTGAAAAGATAAAACTTAAAGAAAGTAATAGGAATTGTATCCACCTTTGCCTCAATTCTCATGAGAGCAGAAAGCTAGGAAGAACTACTCATGAGTTAATATTCTTTTAGGTCCAGGCCTTGAAGGCACATGAATCAATTTATTAAAATTAATCTGGAAGTAAGTTAACATAAAAAGACTTTGGTTATATGTAGACTGTCGCTTTGCAGACTCTTCTTCCAAAACATCTTTTTAAAGATTTAATATGGCCTGGCTAAGAATCACAGACAGCTGGATGCATGCACCCAGGTGACACTTCCTGCTCAGAAGGGATCACAGTCAGGGCATCCTGTAGAGCAGGGACCTGGGATTCGTCTGCACAAATATCCTCACAGAGGTGCTGAATCGTCCTGGAGAGCCAGAGAGGAGCCGTGTGCCAGCAACTGCCCTAAGCCACCTTCAGAACTCACCTTATTAAATTTCTGCTGGGGTAATTTGCTCTGGGGATCTCCTGAGTTCCTTGAATGGATAAAAATAAGCTGTCTGTGAGCTAACTCAGGTTACTTAGAACAGGGCTCCAGCGGGGTTCTGCTTCTGCTTTAGGCCAAGCTCGCTCGGGGTTAAGGCGACATGAACGGGTCCTGGTTCCTCCTGCCTGAGCCACAGACTCCTTCTCACTCCCTCTAGTTCCTCCTGCCTCCATTTGAAGATAAAAAAGTTATGTTAATATAAATAAGGAAAAAGACTAATATATCACGTTTCCATTTTTCCCCAGGGAGACCTGACTGGGCATAGTTCTTCTGAAACTGTAGGGCTTGCGACTGGGTTTCCTCCTTTGATTTGATCCCAATATCCCACTATTTTCACAGAATATTTCTGAACCTTAGTCATTGAGGCTCCAGCTCTGGTCCCAGGATGATCTTACCCAATGCATGTCAGCGGCTGTAGTGCACACTTGCTGAAGGCAGGTCCTGTCGGATTTACACACGGAGTCTGCAAATTAGACTAGACCAGGAGAAGAATGATAAAAAGAAATAATAATTAATGAGAAGAAATGTGCCTAACCAAATGAGGAATAAGAATAAAACAATAAAACACGTGTGAGGACACAGCCCTAGAGCTGACATTCTCTTCGGGGTCAGATAACAGCCAGTGGGTAGAGACATCATTGTCCATGTCCACTGCAGACCAGACTTCCCTACAGGGCACCCTGTAGGGGCACCTAGAAGACAGTCCAGGTGAGGACGCCTGAAAGGGAGACCAGGTGGAGGTGCAGGTCACTCTCGTCTTTGAGAACAGAGGCAACTTAAGCGAGGACTTGCAGGAGCTGCCTCAGAGCCACGCCAGGTCCTGAGAACCCGTGCCTGAGATAAGAACTGTGGGCCTGAAGTGGGACCAGCATCTCTCCCATCCTGCCCTGCCTGCTGGGGGGAGGGTATGAAAACACACCTCAAACGGTTGTTGGGCACAGAAGCCTGGGGAAGGGACCAGGCTGACAAGGATGTAGTTACTGGAAGGGAGGCTTCAATGAGGGGGAAAGAAAGCAGGATACTATTGTTCGGCCACTAATCCTAATGAACATGTCTTAGATTCAAGGAGAAAAAAGGATAGGCCTTTTTGGATCTGGGGGAAGTGGTTGCATAAAATTCAATCCAATTAACAAGATAAAAGGGGGTTTACTATATGCCAGACACCATGTTTCATGCTATAAGGACAAGAAGAGGAAAGAACAGTGCCCGCCTCTAAGGGAATGGCAATGTGGCCAGGGAGAGACCACATTCAGAAGGAATAATAATTCCCAGCCCACTGAAGTAAGATCCATGATAAAGATGCAAGGGGGTAGCAGCACAGTAATGAATGCTACCTTAGGAGAAGCCTCACGGAGCAGCTGTGAGGATGAACAACCAGGACACAGAGCAGACCCTGAGGAAGAGAGGAACAACCCTCAGACTGAGGAGAGAGCCTGAGTAGAACGAGGCGTGGGGCTGGGGAAGGAGGCTGGTTTTCAGAGAAAGCTGAATTCTCCTGACACAGGAGCTAAGGGTGAACTGTGAGCAGGAAAGGCTGCAGGGGAGGGCGGGGCCAAAGTCACGGGGTCCGGCTCTTTAAGAGGGTTTGATCTGATAACGTACAGGATGGGAAGGCACGGAGAGCTACTCAGAAAGAGACTGACAAAATCACAGCTGTGCTAAAAGGGTGTGAATCTAGACGTATTATGCACGATGCATTAGAGAAAGCAGAGACTGGAGACAGGGAACTTTGCCCGGCAATCTTCCAGGTGTTGCTTGCATTTATGCATATCCTTCTGCCTTCGTATTGAACTATTTTTCCAAGGATGTTTTTATAGTGAATAGTCGTGGAAGAGAGTGTCTCTCTCCAGAGCACAACCAGGCAGGCCCACTGTCTGTTACGGAAGATTCAGCTTCCCTAAGATCAGGCTTTCCTCTCCTCTACTGCAGCCCACTGCCCATGCAGGAAGGAATCTCAGTGGCCCCGTGGAACTTGGAAGTAAGGGGAACTTACAAAGAGACGCTGCGTATGCTGTTTTCTGTGCCGTGAGAAATAAATGACGTTGTTTCTGACCCAACAGTCTATGTCATCTGCCATAATCCATGAAACCACAGCAGGCCAACTCATCACCTGCGTGGAGTGTAAAACTCTCACGTTGTTCATAATTTTCGATGGAGGGAATACTGTGAAGAAGCTCTTTCAGTAATCTTAATAGTAAACGCTGGTTTGAGGGCAAAAAGAGAATTTATTTTTGCGCCAAAATAAAATTTTATTTTATTTTGCGAATTTTATTTATATTTACCTGACATTTACATATAACCAATTTTATAATGTCTAGAAAATACTGTTTCTTTACTACAAACAGTCTGACCCGACCCCATTGATGGTGGTCAGTTCATCCCACAGCTTTTTCCCGAGTCTCACCCACTAAAGTCTCAGAGAGGAAGCATGGCTCCAGGACAGGAGGGCCTCAGGGACTCCTATCATGCACAGAATACGTTTACACTCTGAGTTTGCTCTTTCAGTGTGCCTACACGAAGCCAAAATAGCTGTCCTAAAATGTCTTCTTCATTGTAACTATCCTGGGATTCAGCCAGTAGCCTAACATGTGCTAATTAATCAGTAAACATTTAGTGCCTGAAAGTGAAACAATAATTAAAATGTAAAAATAGATCTAGTTGGGAAATTCTTGTCTTTAGTCACTTACCCCAATTCCAAAGATACAGCTGTGTTTAAACTTGTTTAATTCATTGTCTTTATACAATGTGACTGATACTTGATATCTTTTTTTTAAAAAAAGAGTTTGTTTTTTGAGAGAGAGAGAGAGAGAGCACATCACGGGTGAGGGGTAGAGAGAGGGAGACAAGCAGACCCCCTGCTGAACGGGGAGCCAGAGGTGGGGCTCGAACCCAGGACCCTGAGATCATGACCTGAGCTGAAGACAGAAGCTTAACCGACTGAGCCACCCAGGCGCCCTGATACTAGATATTTCTCAGAGTGGCCCTGCCACTATTTTTGTGACCCTGGACCTCAGCGTTCTCACCATGAAGTGGGACTTGATTATTTTTAAGGTCTTTTCCAGCATTGGATTCCAAGAAGCCCAGTTCATGGAACTGAGTAATAATGTTATTTCCAACTTCTTTTTCTCTTGAAAAACACAGCCAGAAAAGTTATTTTAACTGGAAAGAAGGAAAGATGAGCAAGTCAAGTATGTGAGTATGTTAAACAAGCTTCTTAGTTTCTTTTGCTACTAATAGCTTTCTGGCCCCTTTCTTCACTTTGAAGCAAAGCCTAAATGAAAAGTTAGCAATTCTTTTTAACTTTTGAGTAGGTTCATGGTATCTTTAATCTCTTTCAAAGATGACAAACAATGGGTTTTGCTAAGATTCTTTCACATGGGCATAAAAATGGTGGTATTCTCACCAAAATATAGAAACACAGTTTGAGTGCTGAGACTTTAGTTGTTATCCTTATTACTGCAACTAGTAATTAGCTCTTATTGTTTGCAAGAAGTGTGAAAAATCAGATAGGAAAATTCCTCACTGTTGGAAGGAATGGCCTATTCATCGTGATTGCACAAAAACAAAGACACCTCATGGTGTTGTTTCTCCTGCCGAGTGTAAAGATGGGCATATGGCTGTGTGAGCTCAGTTGGTTGGATTTCTGTGGTATAGAGGCCAAGAGCATGGGTTGAAGTCCAATATGGGCCAGTCAGCTCTTTTCTGCCCTGCCAACCATCCTACAAACAGGAACTTAACAGGACGTCAGACCCTATTGATGGCATGTCAGTTATCACTTCATACATGATAGCAAGAAGGAGGTCACCAAGTCCACTCTGTTCTTCTTTGAGTTTATGATGTCTTTATCTGCCAATGTGATTTAGTTCAACAATTACTAATTGCTTTAATGTGCTTGTAGGAAAGTTTGGCCCGATACCTATTCTGGAGAAGCTGATCATCTTGAATGGAAAAAGAAACTCACATTTTCTTAAAATCGTTTTCTTCAAACTATTCATATGCATGTTCAGCATCAGTGACTTCATAATTTTTATTACTACTTTTTGAGCCAAATAATGTTTACCTAGAGCAAATCGTCTTCACTTCCAACTAAGCTGTTGGAGATATCAGCCTAAAAGTAGGATCTGGTCTCTGATTCTGTTCCTGGAAATGTTATGGGGAGCATGAATACCCACTTACATAACATTTGGACATTAGGACAGTCTTCTCCCTCTGCTTTTCATCTTATATGTGTACATTTTATTTTAAAACTTCACAATGCAGTCACTTACCAAATTGCTTTTTAAAATTATCTTTGGAAAGTTGGTTTTCAATGGTATTCATTACTGGAAACTCTGAAATTATACCCTCAGGAAAAATGATCAAATTTTCCTTTCTCTTTTTAAAAAAATACTCATTCTTTATATTTGCACCTGAACTGGCCTGACTTCCTTAAGTTTTCTCCAACTCCTTTACTTCTTTATACACATTTGAATTCTCTATTTTCCTGGCTTACTTGAAAGAATATTCTAAGATCTAACTTAGACATGTACACTTATCCTTCACTGAGCAACTTTAATTTTTTCCTGAAAACTATGCTACTAAGTGAAAGGTTGTTAAATTAAAAAAAAAAAAAACAACTTCAATTGAATGAAAAAGATCACGATGTATTCCATTTTAACATAAGATATCCAAACAATTTTCACAGATAGAAACATTTAGCAATAACAGAACAAAAGCAAGTTTATATAAGCAAAACATAAGTTTGCAAGTCAAGAAATGTAGATTGTATATAAAATGAAATGTACTAAAAATTTATTGTATGGACTAAGACATGATCGTGAGTTTTGGGGATAGAAGGGTATGAATCATTCTCTGTAGATTCTTCTGTACTGTTTTGCTCATCAAATTTTCAAACTTAATGAGGCTCATTGTTATCTTGCCCTCAAACTGCAGTTAAAAGCAAAGTTGTAGTGCAGAAAAACGCCTTTTAGGGCAAAGTAAAGGCTAAACACAAGAGTGCTTTGAAGTCTATGGAAAAAGTGCATGTGCACATTTTCTATGAAAAGTCACAGAAAATCCGAACTTTTCATCCCACTCACTTTCCTTACATGCCCAAAGAGAAGGGTTTTGAGTTATCTAAAAATGGCACACAATTCAAATTTGTTCTGCACGACAGTCTTTGACTACAGACTTGAATTCTAAGTCAACATGTGTGTCTTTGCCTAAAATTATCATTTTAAACTACTACTTCTTCAAGCATATTTATTTAGTGTGTTTTTAGATGAAAAAAAGTATTAAGAAAAAACAGAAAAATCATCTGGAAAGTGGCAGAACTTTTAAAGATTTGTTATGAAATTTGTCTAACTAATAAGTAATTGTGTGGAATGAATCTTTATTCCTGGTCCCAGAGGCCATCTTTGGGCACTCAGCTAGGTGAGGTGTTCCTTCCCTTTATTCTCCTCTGTGTAGACCTTTTCTACGTTTTTCAAAATAGATTTAAATGATTTCTTTGTGTATTTCCCCTGCTGTCTTGTAAGATCTTTGAGGGAAGGACCAAGACCTTTTTGTCGCTAATGCTTAACCCTATACCTGGCCCTTAGTTCTTGAATGAATCAATGAATGTGTAAATCTCCACATTCACTTTAACAGTCAGCCTCCAGATGAAGGCAGGTTTCTGTGTTACCTACTTAATAGACTACTGGAAATAGTTTTCTGTTTTAAGTTACCCCAGATCAATAGAGCATTTCGTGTCTTAGAGAACATTTCTTTCCATCAGAATTCTGATAACTTGGGTGGAAAATTACTCTAGTAATCAACGATTTACCTTTTTCCTTTGAATTTGCCCAAGTTTTAATTGGAATAAAATACTGGGTTTCTCTTTTAGTGACCTGAGACTCTTCACTCGGGGTACCAGATGGTTTTCTCTTTTACTTGAAAATGAAAACATCTGACAGACTTTGTCAGGGCATGTGTCAGTAATGTTATTCATGGGGAAAGTCTTCCAAATGACATGCTTGTCTCTGAGGGCGTTTATCTGGGGCATGTGTTGTGTCTTCAGATGCCTCAAGTTCACACATTAAAGATGTTAGTTCAGTTGTAAATTGTTGCAGGTCTGCAGGCTCAACGCTTGAAAGAAATCATACTCTGGGAAAATGAACATTTTCACTCTTCTTTTTCTTTTTAGGGTTCTAAAATACATTTCTAAACTGTAAGGGAGAAAAATTTTATTTTTTAAAATATAATTTCTTAAAAACTATTCCCCTTACATTGATTCTTCACGCACTGACAATCAAATTTTCTTAGAGACTTTAGCATTCGCTAAGAAATTGTGCCTGGGGGAACATCCAGACTGTCTTCTGCCAGGCCTTGCCCCACACTCAGTAACCAATAACCACTCAAAACATCACTTTGTGCTGTGCTAATGGGCTAATATCTAGCCCAGAGACATCACTGCTGACAGTTGACATATAATACTTCTAATAATGAAAATAGGTTTTAGTGAACTGGCCCTCTCTTCACCTCATACGACAGCTGACAGCCATTAGAAAGACAAGTGTCTGGATGTAGAGATTGTGACCCTAGAAGACTTTGTCTTTACAGGTCTGATCACACAACTCTAGATTCATTAGCACTGTGCCCAGCCCTCAGGGAAGTGATCATTTGACAGATCATCATTCTGTGTCTAACTCCAAGAGGAAGAGGAAGAAGAGGTGTTTCTCATGATAGATATAAAGATTTATTATAACACTATAGTAATTATGATGGTATAAGACCAGTGAAGGGGTCAAGAAACTGACCAGTTTTTAACAGAACCATGTATATATATGAAAATTTGATATCCAATAGGAGTAGCATGGGGGAAGGAAAGCTATTTCAGTAATGTAGCTGGAAAACTTTGGATTTCCATGTGGAGAATTTGGATTCTTATTTCAGATCATTCAAAGTCTAAACACAAAATGTGTTAAAAACTTAAGTATCAATAGCAAGACTTGAAAGTTTTGGGGAGGGTAGAGGGGTGGGTTAAATGGGTGATGGGGATTAAGGAGGGCACTTATGATGAACACTAGGTATTATATGTAAGTGATGAATCACTAAATTCTCCTGAGATTAAAATACATAAATACATAAATAAATATTTTGGGGAAAAAGAAGTTGACTATCTTTATAAAGTAGGTAGGCAGGATACCTTCTTAAAGAAGACAAAAAAACCTCTGTAGCCATAAAAGATAGAAGATGAGAAATAACAAGCACGGGGAAGGATATGGAGAAAAGGTTATTTGTGCACTGTTGGTGGGAATGTAAAATGGTACAGTTGCTGTGGAAAACTGTCCAGCAGTTCCTCAAAAATGTAAAAATAGAACTGCCATATTATTCAACAATTTCACTTCTGAGTTATATATACCCAAAAGAACTGAAAAGGTTTTGAAGAGATGTTTGTACACCTATGTTCATAGCAACATTATTCACTATAGCTAAAACATGGAAACACCTCAAGTGTCCATTGATGGATGAATGGACAAGCAAAATGTGGTATATACATACAATGGAATATTATTCAGTCTAAAAAACAAAGGAAATTCTGACATTTGCTACAACATGGATGAGTGTGGAGGAAGTTATGCTAGGTGAAATAAGCCAGTCACGAAAGGACAAATATTATAAGATCCACTTATATGAGGTACTTAGGATAGTCAAAGTTATAAGTACAGAAAATAGAATAGTGGTTGCCAGGGGCTGAGGAGAGGGAGGAATGAGGAGTTAGTGTTTAATGGGTACAGA